>NC_073394.1:28080084-28380084 GCF_028641065.1 Leucoraja erinaceus | reverse complement strand
GGCAGTACACTGGGTAGAGTTCTTTTTTATCTGACAAAGTCGTCTTAGGCTGAATTCTTCCCTGTTGTGCTGCAATTTTGATCAGGCATCTGAAACATCCTATCGCCAGGATGGTCGTCCTGACCTCCCATCTACCTCATTGGACACCCTCAGACCATCTGTAATCAGACTTTGCTGGACTTTACCTTGCACTAACGTCATTCCCTTCATCCTGTATCTACACTGTGAATGGCTTGATTGTAACCATGTATATAGTCTTTCTACTGACATAGCAGGCAAGAAAAAAAAAAGCTTTTCACTCTACCTTGGTACACGTGACAATAAATTAAACTAAACTGAACTAAGCTAAACTGAACTAAACTAATGAATTATTAATTTCCTGGCCATTTCATAGGTGGGATAATAGAGCTGTTACTGATCCCAAGGCAATATCCTACACTAAAAGTATTCAAGATGACACATTCCTTCTTCTGCTGCCTGACCGGCTCAGTGTTTCCAGCATTCTCTTCTGACCTTCCCTACCCTCTCACACCCAAGTCATTCCAAGCTCCTACTTTCCCACCTTCTCCAGCACAACTATAGCATGTTACACAGGAAGCTTGTTATGAACATGACAGCGGCCATTTTAAGAGATGACTGCATCGGCTTCAAGAGGTCAAGGTTGAAAAGGTCAAGGAGATGGGTGAGCTGGCTCAGTCCACAACCCCAATGTGATGAGTCCCCTGGATATATAAGGTCACCAGTACGTACGCTCAATATCCCGCAACCTGTTTACATTTTACAGTCAATTCTCAGGGTGCCAATTGTAGAGTAATTACAGTTAAATACCTTCTCTGCAGTTCCTTGATTCGCACCATCAGGTTGAGATGACCCTGAGAATACTGTTCGATTACATCTCTGACATCGTAAGGCTTTCTGGCTTGCTGTGAAACAAAACAAATATTTGCAGAACTATGAGGCAAGGTAAGGATGGAAAGTTTGGTGTATTTTTTTCCCGCCAGTATGCTTTGAATAGGGAAGTAATTGCTTACTGGCAACGGGAAGTCAAAAAGAAACCATCTAAAATGCAATTGTATTCAAGACCACTGGTGATTACTGACATGAGGTGAAACTAGTCTCAACCAAATAGTAATTGAAAGGAATAGGAGCTGCAGGGTGGCACAGCAGTATAGCTGCTGCCTTACAGTGCCAGAGACCCAGGTTCGATCCTTATTATGGGTACTTTCTGCTCGGAGTTTGTATGTTTTCCACGTGACTGCAGAGATGGGTTTTTACAACAGGAGGTGCAACTCCAGAGCAAACAAAATCATGAGAGACCTCTTCCACCCCTGCAACAGACTGTTCCAGCCGCTACGGTCAGGCAAACGCCTCCGTTGCCGGATGTGCTCCGGTTTCCATCCACACTTCAAAGACGTATATGTTTGTAAGTTAATCAGCTTTGGAAAACATTGTAAATTGTCTCTAGTGCGCAGGATATTGTTAGTGTATGGGGGTCGCTGGTCGACATGGACCCGGTGGCCAAAGGGCCTGTTTCAGTGCTTCCCTAAGTATCAATGATCCAGTCCTGCTGTATAACAATGTTTCATTGACCTTAACGGAGAGTCAAACAGGTGAGCTGTGAAGTATGTTGTCCTCGGCATTGGATAGTTAGGCAAGACCAATCGCACCCCATTACAATTGCATGGTTTGATGCAAACATGAGCTTTTAATATTCAGATTGTAACCGTATATTTTCCCCAGGGCTTGTGGATTTATTTGCAGTTATTAGTGCCTAAGCTATTATCAACCAATTGTGACCATTTAATAAGAATCCTGAGGAATTTTATGCTTCACATGTAAGGAAAATAAAGATCTTTGTGGCCCCAGTAACATTAATAAACCAAGGCTGATGTAAGCCTGTGGGGGATGTTAGAACAGAATGATCAATTCCAAATATTTAAACATGAGCGGCACAGTGGTGCAGCTGGTGGAGCTGCTGCATCAGTGCCAGAGACCCTGGTTCGATCCTGTCGTCTCACAATGCCAGAGATACAGCTTCTTTAAAATTTAAACTTTAGAGATACAGCACGGAAACAGGCCTTTTGGCCCACGGAGACAGCTCCGACCAGCGATCACCCCGTACACTAGCACTATCCTACACACTAGGGACATTTTACAATATACCAAAACCAATTAACCTACAAAGCTGTACGTCTTTGGAGTGCGGGAAGCAACCAGAGAAAACCCATGTGATCACAGGGAGAATGTACAATTCCGTACAGACAGCACCCGTAGTCAGGATTGAACCAGGGATTCTGGCGCTGTAAGGCAGCAACTCTATCGCTGAGCCACTGTGCCGCCCCATATGTTCGACCTTGCTGGCACACAATGCCAGAGTCTCGGGTTCGACCCTGACCTATTCCATAACTATGTGGCATTTGCACGTTCTCCCTGTGGCCGCGTGTTTCCTCCAGGTGCTCCGATTTCGTCTTGCATCCAAGAGACATGTGACCTTGTAGTAAATTGGCCTCTGTAAATTGCCCCTAGTGTGTGGGGAGTGGATGAGAAAGTGGGATAACATAGAATGGGTGATCGATGGGTTGGTGTGAATTTGGTGGGACGAAGGGCCTGTTTCCAACCTGTATCTTTCAATCAATCAATCAGTCAATGAGCTGCGTAACAAGGAACAGCAGATGCTGACTTAAACCGAAGATAGACACAAAAAGCTGGAGTAACTCAGCAGGACAGGCTCCCATCTCTGGAGGGAAGGAATGGGTGACGTTTCAGGGCAAGACCCTTCTTCTTCCAATGAGGTAATCATACTAAGTTTCATTTCAGCCTTTTATCACCAGTGAGAAACTGTGTCTGTCCAAGAGACCAAATATTTTCAAGATGCGTTTCACACTGAACTGTCCCAGAATTCCCCAGTGTGAGAGCTCTGTCCATTAATCAGTATCTCTCTGGTTGGTCTCAATATATCTTGAGCTTCTGATCAGAAGCAGTAAATATTTAGGGCTATATGAATGAATGAATGAATACGTTAATTGTCATTGCACAATACTGTGTAACGAAATTCCATTGCATCTCCTCCGGTTAAAAAATACAAACACGGCAACCATTGACACATATGTACACTTATTAGTAAAAATAATAAATAAGTATTTAAAAAGAATTTTAAAAGAATGTTGCATTTCTTGGAATTACATTTTGTTTCCCCAGTGTTCTCTGTTGGAATTAAGTTCTTTTATCGCACATGGGTAAAAACTATTTTTTAGTTTACAGAGACCTGAATCGCCTCCCAGAGGGTAGCAGAGTGAAAAGGTGGTTGGCAGGGTGGGATCTGTCCTGCTTGATGTTTGTGGCCCGGCGCAAGCATCGGGCCCTATATATATCATCCAAGGAGGGCAGTTGAGCGTTTGTAATGCTCTGTGCAGTTTTTATAACTATATGTCTTTGAACTTGAAAATTCTCAGTGTTTCCAGCCTGTCTTCAATAGCCCTTGTTAAATCATGAAACAGGGGTGCCAAACGGCAAGGAATTGCCAGCCATCCTATTGATACAGTATAGAAACAGGCCCTTTGGCCCACTGAGTTCACACTGACCCGCGATCGCCCCATACACCAGCACGATCTTACACACTGTGGCCAATTAACAATTTTTACCGAAGCTAAATTAACCTACAAACCTGTACGTCTTTAGAGTGCGGGAGGAAACTGGAGCAACCGGGGAAAACCCACGAGGTCACGGGGAGAACGTACAAACTCCGTATAGACAGCACACACAGTCAGGATCGAACCAGAGTCTCTGGCGCTGTAAGGCAGCAACTCTACCGCTGTGGTACCATGCTGCCCCTGTTTGTTGATTGCTATCCAGTCTGTGGAAAGGCTATACGTGATTATAATTGAGCCATCTACAGATACACGATAAATGGAATTTAGGATAAAGGGCCGTGCAGTTTAGAAGACAACTTGGTTATGGTAAATTGCCCCTAGCACAGAGGTGAGTGGTAGCATCAGGGAAGGGTCGTCGGGAATGTGGGGAGAACAAAAGGAGATTAATGAAAGATTATCGCCACTGATCGGTGTGGATTCAGCCGGTGAAGGGCCTTTTACCTTGCTCCGTGACTCTATTACTGAACCAAGTAAACAACCTATCAATTTACAGTAATTACAAAACGTAAAATGAAAGGTAAAAATGAAGAATGGGAGCACGTGTAAAAACAGTCACAGCTCTACACAGCATCAACTGGGAAAGGCATTAGTTAAAAAGTAGGACAGAAAATAGCACAGACTGGTTCCTTATCTTTGTAATCAAATAACTTCACACAATCAGTGGAAGCGACTGCATAGCTGGTGAAAAGAAACTGGAATGTGTTAGTGGAAAGTGATATAGGTGCTGAAGTTGAAGAGTCAAGGTCATAGTAGAGAGAGAAATAAATTACATGTAGCCAGGTCGAATTTCAGCAGCCCCTGTTCTTTCCAGTCTTCCCTTCCCCATTGAGACAGTCTCCCCCATTGACAACAGCGGAGAATAGAGGGTGTAACATGCAGCCAGACTACTGCCAGACTTTCTTATAGGGTCCAAGTGAGACAGTAGGAAAATGTTTTTAACTTCCCCTTCTTTCATTGAGGACTCACCTGAAATTTCTTCTTCGCGACAAAATACTGTATCCTTCGAATCACCTTGATGGTGATCCTATGGGAATCTCTCAGCCTGTAAACAAAGCAGGATTGTGTTAGGAGGGAAGATCTTTGGGGAAAAGACTTCACAATTAAATTTTATTTTCTGAGTGTCATTTTTTTTACAACCACAAGCACATTTAGTTTAGTTTAGTTTAGTTTAGAGACACAGCGCGGGAACAGGCCCATCGGCCCACTGAGTCTGCGACCACCACCGATCCCCGCACACTAACACCATCCCTCCTGCACACACTAGGGACAATTTACAATTTTACCAAAGCCAGTTAACCTGTCTTTGGAGTGTGGGAGGAACGCGGTCACAGGGAGAACATACAAATTCCATACAGGCATCACCCATAGGCAGGATCAAACCCAGGTCTCTGGCACTGTAAGGCATCAACTCTACCGCTGTTGACACAGAAATTCTGTAATTTTAATTGTGCCTAAAATTAAATAAAGTACATTTTTTTTCATCCCTTTATTTTCCCCTCCTCCCTCTTTCTCTGGAGTTGGAACGCCCTTTCATCAGCACCTGTCTTCATTTAATCTGCGTTATTTTTATTCAGCTTTTAGTTGAGAGAATGAGCACTGGGTATATGCGACAATGAGGAGTTAACTTAAAGCCGATCGGTTAAACAGAGTCTCTTTACTCAACATCTGTAAGCATCGATGCATGGCTCATAGGCCTCAGGGTCAAATAAGAATTATGAGTGACGAAGGCCTTTTATTGGTCTTACAATGTGACCCGGGTTCAGACCATCTGATCAATGCAGCATCTTTGGCTCAGCTGTCCACTAGGTACACACACTGATTATAGTTGTGCTTGGGCAGGAATCTTCAGCAGTGAAATATTGGTACACGATGGGAGCAGAATTATTTGGCTAATAAAAACCACAAGGTTGACATTAAGGGTGACATAGTGGCGCAGCAGTAGAGTTGCTGCCTTACAGCGCCAGGGACCTGGGTTCGATCTATGGGTGCTGTCTGTACGGAGTTAGTACAATCTCCCTTAGATTGTGTGGGTTTTCTCCGGGTGCTCCGGTTTTCTCAAACATTCTAAACACGTGCAGGTTTGTAGGTTAATTGACTCCTGTAGTGTGTAGGATAGAACTAGTGTATGGATGAACATTGGCTTAGACTCGGTGAGCCGAAGGGCTTGTTTCCACACTGTATCTCCAAACTAAAACTAAACTACACATTCAACCTTGAATGCAAAGACTAAATGTATCCTGCCATGGCTATGGTGCATTGTACTCCTCCCATGACATTTTGAAATTCATTTCCTTTAGATTCAATGAATACATTGTATGTTTGCAAAGGTGTGGATTGAGTGATTTTGAACAAACTTGAACTTCAAATTCCTTATCTTTGTGTTGAGAGGCAAAATTCTATCCCCAATGTGTTTTTTTTTCGATTTCTTTCAATACCTCGTGTAGGAAGGAACTGCAGATGCTGGTTTATAGGCGTCAAATAGAATAACTCAGCGAGTTAGACAGCAACTCTGGAGAAAAGGAATAGGTGACGTATTGGTGCAGAACCCTTCCTCAGACTGAAAATAGAAATGTGGAGGTGGGAATAAATTGGAGGCAAGAAAAGGCCAGAACAAATCCCAAGAACAAATGGATTTGTTCTTTTTCTCATTTTATTTCCCCCCTCCCCCCCCCCCCCCCCCCCACCTTTACTTTCAGTCTGAAGAAGAGTCTCAACCCGAAACATCAACTATTCATTTTCTCCAGAGATGCTGCCTGACCCGCTGAGCTAACTCCAGCATTTTGTGCCTATCTTCTTTAAATACTTTTGCTGATTACAATTTAGGTAAAATGGGATTTTGCAAAACAGTGATGATTTTACGTTCTAGATATACAGCTCCTTTTCTTAGAGCTATTTCTACAGGCCATAAAGTTTCCAAAAAAAACATGTTGAACCTCACTTGTCACAGCCTGCCAACCTGAGAATGACCTGTTTATTCTCACCTATTGCTCTCTGTCTTATCGCCAATGCTTGATAACAAGGAACGAGAAAGAGAAAGGCTGATTATTGCCTGCGCTGGGCAGTTAAAGATGGGAGGTTATGTGATGAATCCCCAGGATACATATTGTACAACCCTTAATGTCATTTCTAAAACCTCACAGTCTATAGATAAGGAGTTTGAACTTCAAGTAAAGTTACTCAATCCTCACCAATTTATACATTGTCATCACAAAGACTTCAACAATTACCTATCTGGTCACTGGACAGACACAGTGTGAAAAACTAGCAGGTTCCATCTACCTCTGATATACTTAAGAAGGTGTACAGTGCCAAACATTTAAACTCCCTTTCGCATTCCCATACTGATTCTGTTGTGGGTCTCCTCCACTGTCAGTGAGGTCACATGCAAATTTGAGGAACTGCACCTCAAATTTTGCTGGGGCAGCTTACAACCCAGTGGTATGAATATTGATTTCTCTCATTTCAAGTAACCCTTGCATTCCCTCTCTCTCCATCTCTCTCCCACCCTAGTCGTCCTGCTAGTTTCACTGTTTGTATCCATATGTCCCTTTGTTGTCACCTCTTCCGCTGCCAACAATGGACCATTGTGGGCTCCACCCTTCCTTGTTCAGCGGTGCCGGCTCTGATTTGTTCTGAACCTTTTCATACCTCTAGTTTCCCTTTCCCCTGACTCTCAGTCTGAAGAAGGATCTCAACCCAAAACATCACCTATTCCTTTTCTCCAGAGATGCTGCCTGCCTGACCCGCTGAGTTACTCCGGCATTTTGTGTCTATCTACAGTGATTTGCTTTGTGTCTAGTATCTGCAGAGTCCCCATTTTGGAATCAGAACCTTTAAGTAGTTAAACTATCTATTTGTGCAATTGACATATTCCTGCAACATACCATTTGCACAGGATATATATCATGATGATTTATTGAGGGTGCTGGAAAAACAGATTCCACAGCTGAAATTCTAGTAATTCATTCAATTAAAAAGTCTCCCATTCAAATTTATGTCCTAGCAGCTTTAACTAGTGGCAATTTTATGTAGTTTAAAAACATACAGGATGTGAACACGTTTTAGGGAAGATCGTTTTTTTGCAAATCTGTGATTATTTTACTTTCTGGATTTACAGCTTTTTATTTAGTGCTATTTCTGCAGGCCATAAAGTTTCCAAAAAAAACATGTTTTTCCAAACTAAATGTTCATCTTCTGCACAATGGCAATTACAGACTGCCACAGCAAATGTACAGAGGCTTATTTTGCAGTTTGTGAGCAACTGCTAACATCAGAAAGTTGATAGTCCCACTGAGTTCTCACTCCTGCTGAAACAGTTGGATTAATTACAGAAATATCCAAACTTGGGTCATAAACAGTCAAAGCCAAACGTTGAGTAACTCATAATGCTATTAGAACAGTGTTATGTCTACTATAAAACTGGGCCTAATTTTAAATGTTCTTTCTCCAAAATGTAATATTTCAGTAACAGTATCTGCTTAAGCAAAAAATAAGTGGTAGTGGGGGGGGGGGTCGGGGTGGGGGGGGGGGGGGGGGGGGGGGGGGGGGGGGGGGGAGGGGGGGAGTGGAGCTTCAAATGGGATTAAGAAAGGAAAATACTGAGAGGATTGGTGAGCCAGATTGAAATAGCGGCAACGAATAAAATTATTACACATGGAGGTAAATTAAGTAGTCACGGAAATAATGAAGGAATTATAAGAGAAACAGGTAGAATCAGTCCAAGATGGTGGCCAAGCCAGGCGCCTCTTTGTGTGTTGGTCGCAGAAGTGGATCTGCAATCACGAATTATGATCACACTACTCTTTTAATTCTCAAATTTGCGTAATTCCCTTTATTATGTAGCTGTACACAGTGGATGGCTCGATTGTAATCACGTGTTATCTTTCCGCTGAGTGGTTAACACACAAAAGCCTTTCACTGCACCCCGGTACATGTGACAATAAACCTATTTATTTATTTATTTATTTATTTTATTTATTCCGAACAAGTAAAGACATTAAAGACATTAATAGTAACAAAATCGAAATTATCAAACAATTGGACATTACAATCAATATTTACAAGCAATGAAAAGAACAAAAAGCAAATTTCCAATGTCCAACTCTGTGTCTGTACAAGCTCGAAAAGGAGTGAGAAGAAGAATAACTTATTAAATCTCACCCCTTTTCCCCAACACTTCTACCATATTTAAAAATCAATTAATTAATAATAATAATACTACCCCAGGCAATTTCCCATAATACCTACAGACATATATATACATACAACTATTATACACATACAAACTTCATATATGAAGTAACCAAACATAAGTAAACAATTGTAAAGCAATAGACAAACATTAACCCCCACTTGTCAGCCAATCTAGTTTAGTTTAGTTTAAACTAAACTAAACTAGACTCTTAAAAAAAGGCATAGAAGGACAAGCAACCCGAGAAAGAAAACACAGAGTAGAAGCAAAGAACTGCAAATGCTTGGTTCACAAGCAAAAGATACAAAGTGTTGGAATAACTCAGCGGGCCAGACAGCGTCTGTGGAGAACATGGAGAGGTGATGTTTCGGG
This sequence comes from Leucoraja erinaceus, assembly GCF_028641065.1. Classification (NCBI taxonomy): domain Eukaryota; kingdom Metazoa; phylum Chordata; class Chondrichthyes; order Rajiformes; family Rajidae; genus Leucoraja; species Leucoraja erinaceus. The sequence goes on along the minus strand of NC_073394.1, from coordinate 28,370,871 downwards.
TCGGGACACTTCGTCAGGCTGATACAATCATACAGAGAAGAGGAATCGTTCAAAGGGAAATGGGTAAAGAACGATAATCAAACAAAGCAAAAAAATGAGGCACAAAAACAGAGCAAGATATACAGTACAGAGCACAGGAGGCAGTTCGAGTAAGTTTGCAGATCAAGGCACGAAGTGAAAGGGTGAAAGAGATCACTAGATAGACAGAAAATAGGACAGAGAAAGTAAGAGAGACAAAATAAAAGAGAGAGAACCGGAGGGAACGAAGCACTGATGGAGAGCAAGATAAAAAGACAGAGAGCTGGATCAATGCCAATAGTTTGCCTTTGATCAAATATACTATCATTCACTCAGCTGCCACCTTCCTTTTGATTTTAACCAAAGTTTCAAGATATTTTTACTTTTCCAAACATTGGTTTAATTTGCCTGATTGCCTGTGGCTTACAGAGCTGCCCGAGCTTCCCAATTTGAGACATCTTTTAAAGAAACTACAACTTGATATCTGTTATGTCACCCCATGAGGTAAGAGCCACTGACCACAAGATAGAAAACTAATATTATATTGTCAATAAAGGCTAACATGAAAAATATAATTAGTGAACACAAAACTGCTCCACTTACAAATCTGGAGCCTTCAATTTCTATGGAGGATGAAACCAAAATCATGAACACATTGGATATCAGCTTTCCAATTGCATCACTTTTAATGGTGAGGAGCCTTCCTGCTGCACTAACCCCATCTTGGTTTATGTGTAACTACAAAAAGGAAGGCTAAAGGCAAGCAGGAGATTTTGCATTTTTCAGCTTGAAACTGTGCAATCTGGTGCATACTGTAGCGAGTCTTTTAATTTACATTTGAATGCAATATTTATGCTTTAAATTGGATTAGCTATGAATAAGGTTAGGGTAAATTACATTCCTAATTACATTCCACAGTAGAGCCATGCCCTGATCAACAGGTGCAGCACATGAATGATCTTTGTGTATTCATGTATGGAAATCAGATTATAATCAAGCACTTGGCACATGTTGACCAAACTGGGTCTCACTGCACATCTGGCACTACTCCTGACCCCGACTCCAGTTGCACACCTTCTCTCATTCCTGACCCTGAGCCCAGACTTACACCTGGCCCCCTATTCTACACTGATAGGGGGTCAGGTAGGTTCCCAGTGCTGAACTGCTGGGAATTGACCCAGCTTTGACTGCACACCTCGTACTATTCCAGACCTTGACTCTGGATGCACACTTGGCTTGCTCCTAGCCCCTCTGCACGGACAATATATCTGACCCACACATTAATCCCCATATCTGACCCCCCTGGACCTATTACGTTCAAGTCCATAGGTCCTTATCTAATGCAGTAGTCTTTTATGGGGCACTTCACGGACCAAATTTTGTATTTCAACATTTTCTACATCCATTGGCTTCCTTGTAATCTAACATGCTAGTTACTTTATCAAATGTCATCAATTGGTTGAACACAGTTTCTCATCCATAAAGTTATACTCACTTAGCTGTATAAGTTTTCTGTTACCATTTCCCTCATTTTCCTAACAAACTGTCCTGAAGTCATTTTCACCCTCAATATTTTCAGTTATTTGCTGTCTTCCTCTCAGCTGGTACTTTCCCGAAATGCAAAGTCCAATAACTATATATTTAAGCAATAATATTCTATTTAATGTGATCTTGAGAGTACATCATATTTTCTGTGGTATTCATAACACAACAAAGATAAAAAGATCTATGTTTTGATTGCACCAACCAACATGCATACGTTCTTATATTGCCGTTAATATGTACTAAGGGCATATTTTTGTTCCAATGCTCCCCATTCCCAATTGCTTTTACATTGAAGTGATTGAAATCCAAGTGAAGTTTAAATGGCATCAGAAAAATAAAACCTCCGGAGTGGTTGATGAGATAAACAAACATAATAGTTGAGTGGCAAGTGACAATAGTGCTACCTTCCCAATATTTAACTGAAGGAAATAATGGGTTATCGGGGCTGTATGTTGTGACAGAGAGCCTGACACCTTGCATGCCATTTTAGTATTACACTTATCCCACCCCCCCTGGATATTCCGGATTAATAAATTAAGGTTTTGCCAACTAATTACAAATCAGGCTAATTACAAATCAATAACATGAGCCAACTCCGAAACACGAAGCGCTGAGCATTGGGATCCAGACATCACGGACAACTGGCCTCAGTTCCCCGCTCACATCTGTCAGTGCTCTCCGTCTGAACCAGGGGCCGTGGAGCGTTTTGAAAGTGGCGGGTGTAGATTAACCCTTACTAATTTATGCCATTTATAACCTTCACCACACATATGTCACCATGCCACCCTTTACATGGTATTACGGTACTACACGAAGACTCTCTCTCTCTCTCTCGCTCAGGCACACTAGACAGTAAAGCCAGACGCAAGTAGCTGGCTGTTGGATTGTTCCTGTGTACTTAATGAAAATTGGATTTCACCATGAGAGTGTTTTATTTATGGGCCACCGATAAACAGGGGCCTGAGTGATCACTGGCCTTGGGGGTACCCGGTGAGGTAGTGGATTCACCGAGTGGGGGGGAGGGTGTGGGAGGGGCTTTTGAATTTTGAGGTCCCACGGTAGGGACTTTTTTTTAATTTGATGTATTAAAATCATGTTTTAGTGCATTGTAGAAGTATGATTTCAATGTTTTTTGTTTTAAGTATTTTTAAGAGGTAACTTTTTAAGGGGTAACTTTTTCCACACAAAGGTGGTGGGTGTATGGAACAAGCTGCCCGAGGAGGTAGTTGAGGCAGGGACTATCTCAAGATTTGAGAAACAGTTAGACTGATACATGGATAGGACAGGTTTGGAGGAATATGGACCAAAAGCAGGTATTGTAGCGGTTGTGGGCAAGTTAGGTCAAAGGGCCTGTTTTCACACTGTATCACTATGACTACATTATACCTCCACCATGCATGAATGCTTCCAAATCAAGTGGTTGAGTTTTATTGCCATATACTCAAGCATAGAAACATAGAAAATAGGTGCAGGAATAGGCCATTCGGCCCTTTGAGCCAGCGCTGCCATTCAATAAGAGCATGGCTGTTCATCTAAAATCAGGTACTTGATTTTGAAGCTTTCCTGTTTTTTCCCTATAACCCTTGATTTCGCTAGCTGCAAGAGCTAAACTCTCTCTTGAAAACTTCTGCGTCTTAAACTTATGCCTTCTGCGGCACAGATTCACACCTTTCTGGGTGAAGAATGTTTTCATCTCAGTCCTAAATGGCCTACCCCTTATTCATAAACGGTGTGACCCCCGGTTCTGAACTTCCTCAACATTTGGAACATTCTTCCTGCAGTGAAGTGAAAATCTAGTAGGCAAGCAGGATGCTTTCTCCAACCACCCCCATTTGAAGTCCACTATCTTCCACTGCTTCTACCCAGTGCTCGGTACTTACTTCCACCAACCACTGGTTGTCATCCAGGATGCACCGAGCTGCAGCCTGGTCCATGCCGGTCTCCAGGGCAAATTCGGCACAGAGACTCTCACGGCAGCGGCGCAACGCTTCCGACGCCTCCGATGGCCCAGGACTTGCACTGAGACTGCTCCAGGGCCAGAGCAGCAACGAGCGACTCGCCAGCCCGGCAAACACTCGCCAGCCCCGCTCCCCGTCCGCATCTGTCCCCACGGCTCCATCGCGCCATCGCTCCATCCCTCCCTCCACCCTAGGCTCTCCAACGCCCGCGGCCCATGCAGTTGATATTAGTTGTGAAATTCTCGTTGAGCACAGAATTTCTCATGACAGAGCGTGAGAAATTCTGTGATCGGCGTGATAGCGTGAGAATTTGGCGAAATGCGTGATTCTCACGCTGAATGCGTGAGAGTTGGCAGCTCTGGGTAAAATTGTAAAATTATCCCTAGTATGTAGGATAGTGCTAGTGTACGGGGCGGTTGCTGGTCGGCTCGGATGCGGTTGGGCTGAAGGCCTGTTTCCACGCTGTATCCCGAAAATCAAAATTAAAACTACTCCAATCAGTCTGACGAGTCCTGAACCGAAATGTTCGATGTATCGATGTTCTCCAGAGTTGCTGCCTGACCCACTGAGTTACTCCAGCACTTTGTGTCTTTTTTTGTAAATCAGCACGAGCAGTCCCTTGCATCTATTGAGTTTATAATGTGAGCTGCACATGCATAAAAAGCTTCATTTATAGGGACACAATCTTCCTGGTAAAGTGACCCAAGAGAGAAGTTCACAAGTTTGCATTATAGGAGTAGAAGATGAACAGGGTTGTCTTTCCCTCTGTGGCAATGAAGAACATACTGGTAACAGTGATGTATTTAACACCTTCAGATTGCATGCCCAGGGAATGCTGGTTCAACATTTTAAATGTTAAAGTTCATCTTTAGAGTAAGTTTAAAGGGGCAGGATTGTAATTTGTTTCACTATCTTGGTATCAGTAGGACAAAGCAGAAAGCACACACAGTACTTGTGTTATTTTTATTCCATTGGATCCCACTAGATAAATTAATCTACAAAACATAAGGGTCAGGAGGCATCTGTGGAGAAAATGGACATGCTGGACACTTCTTCAGACCAAACTGAATCGTCCATTCCCTCCACGGATGCTGCCTGACCTACTGAGTTCCTCCACCACTTTGTGGTTTGCTCAATATTCCAGCATCTGCACTTTCTTGGGTCTCCAGAAATTCTTTATCATCCTGGATCACAATACAGCCCAGGTAGTGAATCAACAACAATGTAGGTTACACCGAGAGTGTAGGAAGGACGAGCAGATGCTGGTTTACAACAAAGACAGACACAAAATGCTGGAGTAACTCAGCAGGTGAGGCAGCCTCTCTGAAGAAAAGGAATAGGTGACGTTTCGGGTCGAGACCCTTCTACAGACCGAGAGGATGTTTAGGGCCGGGTTTGGATCTGAAACGTCACCTATTCTTTTTCTCCATAGATGCTGCCTGGCCCACTGAGTTACTCCAGCATTTTGTGTCTGTACAGTTTATACAGAGCCTTTATTGTGCAAACATGATCCAATGTAAGACACTGGATTGTTTTATTAAATTTTGGCAATGCCACAAAGAAGTATAAGGTCATATTGTCTAAAGTTTGGTCAGATATGAGTTGTAGGGGAAAGAAAGGATGAATGGCAGATCATCTTTGAAAGTGAATTCCATGGCTTGGAGCCTTGGCAGGTGATGGGGGGAACAATTAAATTCAGATATGATTAAAAAGGCCAGAACTGGAGAAAAGCAGTGAAACTGGAAGATTGTAGGGGCTGGAGATGATTACTGAAACCATGCCCAGGCCATGGAGATTTCTGAAAGCGTGTGGTTGAATGGGAGCCAGAATAAGTCAGTGAGCACAGGGGTGATGATTGAGTGGGGATTGGTGCAAGCCAAGACAGGAACAGCAGAACGTTGCATGGACTTGCGCTCATAGGGGTAGAGCAAGGGAGACAAGCCAAGACTGGAATTAAAATAGTCAAGCCCAAACGTGACAAAGGCATGCTTGGCTGAGAGAAGTGTAGAGTTGAACATATAACAATGATGATACTTGGTGTGGATTTGTGGCTCCAAAGTTTATCTCATGCGTCAAAAATTACCAAGTTAGGGAACATTCCAACACAGAAGAGTGTTGGGATTGATAGTTCGTGAATCATTTAAGTCAGCAGGAAAGACAATCAACGTAATCTAAAGCAATCCTCGTTTTTGCTGCCCATCACCATCTTAAACATTAATCCCCTCTAATATTAATGCACTACATACAGGTGCTGTACTTGGTGCTGTTGTCTCACAGCTCCAGAGATCTGGGCTCTATTCTGACTTCTGGTGCTGTTTGCGTGGAGTTTGCATGTATTCAATATGGTAACACTGGTTTCTCCTGCGTGCTCCACATCCTAAAGAGGGCTAGGTAGGTTCATTGACTGCTGTAAATTATTCCACAGTGTAGGTATATGACAAGACGAACCAAAGAGGAGCAATGGGCACACAAAGGAGAAAATGAGTTGCAGAGCTACAGAGAAATACGCAGAGAGGAGTGGGTGGATGGGATTGCTGTGTTGAGAGCTAGCATGTGCCTGATTAATTGAAATGCATCCTATGTTAAATCAGAGTGTAGCATCTACAAAATACACTGCAGGCCCCTCCGTCAGCACCTTCCAAACCATTAACCTTTATCACCAAGGAGGACAAGGGCAGCATCACCTGCAGGTCTTCCTCCAAGTCATACACCATCTTAACTTAGAACATAATGCCTCTCCTTCATGATCACTCCATCTAATCCCTGGAACTCCCAACTTAACAGCGCTGTGCGAGGACCTTCAGCAGTGAGCTGTAGTGGTTCCCAGGTAAAATTAGAGTCAAGACTCAAGAGTATTTTATTGTCATATGTTCCAGATAGAACAATGGAATTCTTACTTGCAGCAGCATAAATAGGCAATAAGGGATGGACAATAAATGCTAGCCTTGTCTACGATATCCAAATCCCCAAAATATCAGCAAATAAAAATTCTATGCAGTCGTGTTTAAAGCCCGAATAGATGACATCGAAATTTCCTCTGCTTGTTTATCCCAACCAGGTTCCTACCCGTTATTTGCACATATGAGTGGCCAAACTTATGACGACAGAAAGATGTGTAGGAAGGAACTGCAGATGCTGGTTTACACCAAAGATAGACACAAAATGCTGGAGTAACTCAGCAAGACAGGCAGCATCTCTGGAGAGAAGGAATGAGTGACGTCTTGGGTTGAGGTCTGAAGAAGGGTCTCGACCCGAAATGTCAACTTTATTTCTCTCCAGAGAAGCTGCCTGTCCCACTGAGTTACTCCACCACTTTGTGTCTATCTTATGATAACAGAGAGATTGCTTGCAACTAATACTTGCAAATAATAGTCTTTAAATAGGCACGTGAATATGCAGGGAGTGGATTTGTTTAATTTGGCATCGTTCAGCACAGAGTAGATGGGCCGAAGTGCCTGTTCCTATGTTGTACTATTCCATGTTCTATGTTCAAAAACAAAGAGAATTGTACATTATAAAGGAAAGTTTCATTTGGCAGCTTGGGTAGATGTAAACACTAAACCTGTGCCTAACAGTTGAAATATGTGAATATCCTCCCCTTCATCTGGACAACCAATAGATCGATCAAACCTTGTGAACTTTTAGCAATATATTTGCCTTCATTATTTTGAATTTAGCTTTCTGGTCTTTATAAAGTAATAAAGCAAGTCCACTTGTATAAGAAGGGGCAAACATCAATTTGTTCCTTGAATTTGGAAATTGCAAAGTAACTGTTGGGCCCAATCTTCTCCAAAATGTGAACCATGGAACACTGGGCCCTGTGGAATCATGTCCAGCAGACCAGTGAACTCAAAAGGTTTCACTTCAAAGTGAACCTCACCCACCCCCCCCCCACCCCCCCCAAATCCTGTGACTTGACAAACCTCCTGCCTTCCATCACCCTGCCCTCTCCCATGATCAAAGAAATTTGTAAACGTAATCCTTTGCCATTTGCAGAAATAAAATATTTCAAAGCGAGCAATTATTTTTTTTGATTGTTCTCTTCGAGTGGGCTGTGGATCAGAGGAACGGCATGCTTTTATAAGCATCAAGGGCCATAGCTTTCTCCTTAAACAAGTATAGTCAGAGAGCAAGTGCAAATATTAAATATATCTTTGCATTGGTCAAGTTGGAGTAGTCCAGCACACTTCCAACGCTTGGGATTCCAGACTAATATTTCAATGCCGCACAGTGTGGCATTAAACTGAGGCTCTGCCAGTCTAGTTCAGAGTATAATTTAGAGATACAGTGCGGAACTAGGCCCTTTGGCCCAACACATCCACGCTGTTGAGCGATCCCCGTACATCAGTCCAACACGCTAGGGACAATTTACAATTTTACCGAAGCCAATTAACCTACAAACCTGTACGTCTTTGGCGTGTGGGAGCAAACCGAAGATCTCAGAGAAAACCTACGCAGGTCACTGGGAGAATGTACAAACTCCATACAGACAGCACCCGTAGTCGGGATCGAACCCGGGTCTCCGGCGCTGCATTCGCTGCAATGCAGCAGGTCTACTGCTGCGCCACCATGACTGCCCTTTGATGACCATAACCTTTGACGTCTTTAAATATACCCAATGGCTTGGCCTCCACAGCCATCTGTGACAATGAATTTCACAGATTCACTACCCTCTGGCTAAATGAATTCCTTCTGATCTTCATTCTAAAGGTACTTCTTTTTAATCTGAGGCTGTGCCCTCCTGTTCTAGACTCTCCTATTAATGGAAACATCCTTTCCACATCCACTCTATCTAGGCCAAAGTTGTACTTTATTACACAATCTTGGAAGAAGAAAAAGGGCGTGCAGAACATCCAACGTGCAATATGTAACGTACAGAAAGCAAGTTGATCAAACAATTAATCATCCATCACTTCCTCACATTATACCTGGAAATCCTACCTTCCCTGAAGGAACTATACAACGTTTAAAAGGCTTGATGTCATTGTTATGATAAGATTATCAAAAACGCCCCTCAAATTAGAAGTTAATTACAAGTTTTTTGGCATCTAAAATGATTTCACTTCTCTCTTTTCCAATAACCCCTCACCCGCCGACACTCTTGGAGTGGTGTGACAGGAGAAATGGGACGTTGAACATGGCCCAAAAGACAAACCATTTCTGTGCACGGCTGAGATGTCTAAGTAAGGGTCCCACATTTACCACTTCAAATGTCACCCTGTTAAGTGGGGCTTGAGGGATGGGGGGGGGGGATGAGAGAGGGGGAAGCAAACAAAGAGATGACATATACCATAGTGGCTCTTTGAAAAGAACCTGGCTTGACATGATACTGTAACGTTCGGCTCCCAACTGGCCAGCCAGGCAGACAAAAACACTCAAACCTCTGACCTCTCATTTACTTGACTCCAGCGTTGCCGTGACGACAGTAAGATCAGTGAAGGAAAACATTGAAGAAAAGTGACGCATCCCATAAAGCTGACTGCAGAGGTTAAAAATACTCCAATCCAGATTATCCAGAGAAACAACATTCCTGCTTTTTTATGTTCTTTCCAGGGAGGCTTTTGTATTCATTATTTTAACAATTTGTGACTTGGTTTTTAAAAATCAACTGCGAAATATAAATTGACAGCAGCGGATATAACAAAATAAACACTAAAATATTTTGTTTAGTCAGAGTAAGAACCTAAAGGTTACTTCAACACCAAATTGGAAGGAAAACATTCAAACTTCATTTCCTTCACCTTTTAAAAATTAACTAGTCCAAGAGGGCTCACTGGAACAATGAATGACTTCCAGAGGCACATGTTTAAGCCTAAGAATGGTCCCGTAAAGATCTTTCAGTCTTTCAGAGAAGTTTTCAGTTGATCTTGCTTGATTGATAATTGAAATGAAGGTAAAGCTAAAGCAGGAAAATTAGTAATGATCCAATTTATGCTCGATATTAACATTCAATGCTCCATCCAGTATTACAGTTATGGGCCTGTCCCACTTATGCGACTTTTTCGGCGACTGCCGGCACCCGTCATAGGGGTCGTTGCAGGTCGGCAAAAATTTTCAACATGATGAAAATTCAGCGGCGACCAGAAAGACGCTACGACTCTTTGGGCGACTACTCATGACCATACATGCAACACCCTGGCAATATGTTGTGGGGTGAAGCCTGTATGGTCATGAGTAGTCGCCCAAAGAGTCGTACCTTGTTCTGGTCGCTGCTGGATTTTCAACATGTTGAAAATTTTCGGCGACCTGTAACGACCTATTCGCCGACAGTCGCCAAAAAAGTTGCGTAAGTGGGACAGGCCCATTAGGCTTTGTGTCACAAATGTGTAGTTGAACTGTATTGAAAGGCAATGGTTCAATGGTGCTTCATGGGCACCTGTGCACTGCACAGTGAAATTAATTTTGCACAGATCACACATGCCCCAGTTGCCATATTTTGGTGCCATTTAAAAAAAGTCCTGCCCATGCGCTCGATGTACAGGATATTTTTTACACTTCGAAGCACAATTTCCCAATGCTATCACTGCACTGGCAACTGAACAGAGAGTTGGTGGAGTGTCAGAGGTCAGAGGGTGTCAGAGGTTATGTGGAGAAGGCAGGAGAATGAGGTTAGGAGGGATAGATAGATCAGCCATGATTGAATGGCGGAGTAGATTTGATGGGCGGAAAGGCCTAATTCTACTCCTGTCACATGATCTTATGATTTTATGATCTTATGGAGTATGTTGTCAGTGAATGTACATTAAGGAGTTGTACAACTAAGATTTGTTGTGACATGTTGAACTACTTGCGAATCCTTTTATGTTTCTTTCCTGTTTTCATCAAGTGGTCTGGGAAACAATGGAGCAGGAGATTGGGCATGACGTCAAAATAGAGAAACCAATATCACAAAGTTATGGATGAAAAAAGCCTTCTGGGGGATTCCCATGCAAGCCAGGACTCACTGAAGGGAGATGGTGTCCATTTATTAGAACAGCATGGAAGAAAGTTATTTGGCCAATCTTGGCTCTGCTTGTGAACAATCTTGAACTTCCCATGTTCCCACCTCCCTATAGACCATAAGATATAGGAGGAGCATTAAGTCATTCAGCCCATTGAGTCTACTCTGCAATTCAATCATGGCTGATCTATTTTTCCCTCTCAACCCCATTTTCCTGCCTTCTCCGCATAACCTTTGACGCCTTTTGACGCCCATGGGCCTGCAAACCAATTATTTTCAAGTGCTTATCTTCTGAACGCACTTGAATTTAAAAGAAAACAAACTGTTGACTACTGTATTTCTGACATTTCAATCTTTGCTCGTACTGCATGGGCTCAATCTTACCAACTGCTTTCCCCACATTGATACCTCATCAAAATCCAACAAGGTAGTTAAATATTATTTCGCTTTAATAAATCACTTCTAAATTGCTCTAAAAATTCCACACCTACTAATTCTGTCCTCGGTTATTAGAATCATAGTCATACCGATTAGAAACACCGTTCAGCCCAACTTGTCCATGACAAGCAAGATGCCCATCTATGTAAGTCACGTTTGCCGGTGTTTCACCCATACCCTTCAAACCCCTTCTTATCCATGTGCCTATCCAAATTTATTTAAATGATGTTACTGTGAGTACCTCAAACATTTCTATTATTGCTAAGCCACTGCTGAGAGTAAACGGAATGATCTGCATTTTCTGGGCTTATCTTACACTCTTTTTAGAAACATAGAAATTAGGTGCAGGAGTAGGCCATTCGGCCCTTCGAGCCTGCACCGTCATTCAATATGATCATGGCTGATCATCCAACTCAGTATCCCGTACCTGCCTTCTCTCCATACCCTCTGATCCCCTTAGCCGCAAGGGCCACATCCAACTCCCTCTTAAATATAGCCAATGAACTGGCCTCAACTACCCTCTGTGGCAGAGAGTTCCAGAGATTCACCACTCTCTGTGTGAAAAAAGTTCTTCTCATCTCGGTTTTAAAGGATTTCCCCCTTATCCTTAAGCTGTGACCCCTTGTCCTGGACTTCCCCAACATCGGAAACTTTTTAGTTTAGTTTCGCTTTCGAGAGGCGGCGTAGAAAAAGACCCTTCAGCCCATTCAGTCCATGCCAACCAGCATCACCCATACACTAGTTCTATCCTACCCAAGAAGGACAATTTGCTGAAGCCAATCAACCTACAAATATGCATGTCTTTGCAATGTGGGAGGAAACCGGAGCATCCAGAGAAAACCCATACGGTTTCACAGGGAGAACGTACAAACTCCGTCACTGAGGTGGGATGCTCAGACCAATTTCCCTATGGACTGATATCACCTGTAAATTACTATTGTGCAATCTAACCCTGGATAAATCACTTTTTTTTGTCCAGGCTGAAATGCAAAATAATATGAAAAACACTGCTCAATTCCAGTTTTCATTGGTGTGTGAAACTGAAAGGATTTGATACATTAATTTGGCTTGTATGCACATTTCTTAAGCACTCCAACTTGCTGGTTGATATTCCTCATTGAACCAGTTGCAACATCAGATGGGAAAAGAGATATGCTGTTTTTAATTGAATACCTGCTCATTCACTATAAATCTGAAGAATTCTTTAGAGGATGCTTTGCGACAGTCATTATGTTAAATGGCTATTCCAGCTGCCTGATTAAAGTAATGAACAGAATTGCTTGAGGCTAGAAGGTCTTAGGTTCCTTTGTAGATTCCTCTCTCAATGTTTATTGCATCAAACTACTTCAAATTTCAGAGCAGAGAGAAAAAAAATGTTTGGCCTGACAGATCTATATTATCTATGTTCAATCGGTTAAAACCAGATTGAATTAAATCAGATAGATGCACACATTCACTTGCCCAGAGTAGGAGAATCGAGGACCAGAGGGCATAGGATCAAGGTGAAGGGGAAAAGATTTAATAGGAATCTGAGGGGTAACTTTTTTCACACAAAGGTTGGTGGATGTATGGAACATGCTGCCAGAGGGGGTAGTTGAGGCTGGGACTATCCCAATGTTTGAGAAACAGTTAGACAGATACATGGATAGGATAGGATTTGAGTATAGGAGCAGGGAGGTTCTATTGCAGTTGTACAGGGTCTTGGTGAGACCACACCTGGAGTATTGCGTACATTTTGGTCTCCTAATCTGAGGAAGGACATTTTTGCCATAGAGGGAGTACAGAAAAGGTTCACCAGACTGATTCCTGGGATGTCAGGACTTTCATATGAAGAAAGACTGGATAGACTTGGTTTGTACTCGCTAGAATTTAGAAGATTGAGAGGGGATCTTATAGAAACGTACAAAATTCTTAAGGGGTTGGACAGGCTAGATGCAGGAAGATTGTTCCCGATGTTGGGGAAGTCCAGAACAAGGGGTCACAGTTTAAGGATAAGGGAGAAATCTTTTAGGACGGAGATGAGGAAAACATTTTTCACACAGAGAGTGGTGAATCTCTGGAATTCTCTGCCACAGAGGGTAGTTGAGGCCAGTTCATTGGCTATATTTAAGAGGGAGTTAGATGTGGCCCTTGTGGCTAAAGGGATGAGGGGGTATGGAGAGAAGTCAGGTACAGGATACTGAGTTGGATGATTAGCCATGATCATATTGATTGGCGGTGCAGGCTCGTAGGGCCGAATGGCCTACTCCTGCACCTATTTTCTATGTTTCTATGATAGGTTTGGAGACATATGGACCAAGTGCAGGCAGGTGGGACTAGTTGGCTGGTGTGTGCAAGTTGGGCTGAAGGGCCTGTTTCCACACTGTATCACTCTATGACTATGAATAAACCAATCTGGAATTTCTCAATTCCAGGGATTGATGGCATTTCTAGAAATTATCTGAAAAGGTGTGGATAAGGAATATAAATAAGAATAGCCGAAGATAGACACAAAACGCTAGAGTATCTCTGGCAGCATCTCTGGAGAAAAGGAATTGGTGATGTTTCGGGTCAAGACCCTTCTTCAGACATCTAAAGAATATTTCCGATCTGAAACATCGCCTATTCCTTTTCTCCAGAGATGCTGTCTGACCTGTTGAGTTACTCCACTGTTGAGTTTGTGTTTATCTTCAGTATAAACCAGCATCCGCAGTTCCTTCTGACACATAGATAAGATTTGCTCTAGTTTCAATTCCTTCCCATCGCAGTTATTAGGTCAGAGGGCAGGTGGCCTTACTTTTAAAAACTTTTGTCTATTAGCTTAACTATTTAATTGTTAAAGTAATTTTAGAGCCCGTTAAAACCCAAAATGTCACCTATCCATGTTCTCTAGAGATGCTACCTGACCCGTTGATTACTCCAGCACTTTGTGTCCTTTTGTGTAAACCAGCATCAGTAGTTCCTTATTTTCTAGTCATAGGGCATGGAAATAGGCCCTTTGGCTCACCACGTTCACCCAATCATACTAATTCCATTTTATTTTCCTCTCACATGCCCAACAACAAATAGAGTGTCTCAGTGGTGTAGCAGTAGAGCTGCTGCCCTTCAGCACCAGAGACCCAGGTTCGATCCTGACTATGGGTGTTGTCTGTCCGGAGTTTGTACTGTGTGTTCTCCCTTTGACCGCGTGGGTTCCCTCCACACTCCAAAAACATACAGGTCTGTAGGTTAATTGGCTTTGTAAAATTGTAAATTGTCCCTCTTGTGTACAGGGTGTTCACTGGTCGGCATGGACTCAGTGGGCTGAAGGGCCTGTATCTCCCAAATCTAAAGTAGAGTCTAAATTCCACCCACTCCCTTCCCCACTCACAGTTCTCCTGCTAGGGGCAATTTACAGGTGTGTTTGGCATACGGGAAGAGACCAGATCATCAGGAGATAGACAAAAAAATCTGGAGAAACTCAGCGGAACAGGCTGGAGAGAAGGAATCTCTGGAGAGAAGGAATGGGTGACATTTTGGGTCTTCAGACTGGAGAAGGGTCTCGACCCGAAACATCACCCATTCCTTCTCTCCAGAGATGCTGTCTGTCCCGCTGAGTTTCTCCAGCTTTTTATGTCTATCTTTGGTTTAAACCAGCATCTGCAGTTCCTTCTTACACAGATCACGAGGACACAGTACAGTACAGACAGTACTGAAGGTCAGGATTAAACACAAATTGCTAGAACTGCGAGACAGCAATGTTAGTAGCAGTACCACTGTGTTGCCTTACGATAAACCTAAGATATATTGGGCTGAATTCAGATTAACAGCAGAAATTATATTTTGAGAAAACTGGTTAAAAATCAATAGCTGAAGAATTACACTCAGCCCATGTCCACCTAAGGATGAAAGGGTCAATTTTAACAGAATGACTTTTTCAAAGTCCAGGAGAACGTTCTGATAATTCAGGAGAAGCCATAACTGGCGAGTCCCAAAACTTTAATAACTGATGTTCATTCTCATACACGGTCGCCAAATAGTTTGCCAACTCCAGCAAATGCTGACAATAAGGAAAACTGAGTGAAATGTTAAACAGGTTGCAGAACCAACATTATTCATTGCATAAAATAAAAATAAACTGCACTGTGTCTCAGATTCTTGCAAGAAAGCAGCATGTGTTAATCCACTCTCAATCCATGCTTGTGTATTATTCTTCATTCCACATGCTCCTACATTGTTTAATAAGGTTCTTGTATGGGACCTTATCAAAAGCTTTCCGAAAATTAAATCATCTACTCTTTCCTGCTTATCAGTTCCACTGGATATATTTTCAAAACACTCCAGTTGATGAATTAAACATGATTTCCCTTTCATAAGAGCCTGCTGACTGTTTAATTCTATTATTATATACCAAGACTCTTGATATCACATCTCCCATAATATATTCCAGTATTTTCCAAACTATCTATGTAAGGCTAACCATTTTATAGTTCCCTGCAAACAGGCCCTTCGGCCCACCGAGTTTGCCCCAACCAGTGATCCCCGCACATTAAAACTACCCTACATATACTAGGGACAATTATTTTTACATTTAAACCAAGCCGATTAACCTACAAACCTGTATGTCTTTGGAGTGTGGGAGGAAACAAAAGATCTTGGAGAAAACCCACGCAGATCACGGGTGGAACGTACAAACTCCGTACGTACAGCCAGCACCTGTAGTCAGGATCGAGTCTGGGTTCCTGGCGCTGAAGGGCAGCAACTCTACCGCAATGCCATTGCGCCATTAAGTATTTTAACCAAAATATGCAGATAACCAGTATATATAAATAGCGTGCTTTCCTTTTTTTTAATTTTCTGCAATAAAATAAGAATGTCATTGTTTCATTTTGGTACATATGACAATAAAACACTCTTGACTCTTTTGACTCTCTCTACAAGAAGTATGAAGAAATAGATATAAGTTTATAAAAAATCACAAAGTAACCACACAGACATTTGACGATTGTGGGAAGGCATGCATGCTATAACGGGCTGAGAATGGGCAGAGTTTTTGCACAGTTCTTGCTTTGTATATATTATTTATTCCAAATAAAGTCATTTTTGGGAAAAGATAACGGGCTGCAAAATAAAATAAATAAATCTCTGGTAACAGCGTATCCCTCTGCATGTGACCAATGCAATCTATGCTTATTTTAACACGTTACTGGAATGGCATCACCCATCCCGACAACCTTGAGCCGCAGACGTCAGAACAGCTTTCTTGGGAGTGAACCCAAGGAAAGCAACTGGCCCGGATAGAATCTCAGAATGTGCAAGGACTACCTGGCAGGTGTGTTTGCAAACTCTCCCTAATCCAATCTGAAGTTCCCATCTGCATTAAGAAGTCCACAATTTTCCCAGTGCCAAAGATAAAGCAGGTGGCGTACTTTAATGGCGACTATTGGTATTTCTAACATCCACCATCATGAAGTACTTCAAGAGTCCACAACAACGGCTGTCTCCCAGACAGCTTTGATCCATCTACCCTCACAACAGGTCCACGGCAGATGCTGTGACACTGGCAGTACACACATCGTTGGAACATCTTGATTGCACCTATACCTTATTTATTGACTACAGTTCCGTACACGAACACTATCCCACACTTTAGAGACAATTTATCATTTTTACCAATGCCAAAGGCGTAGGGTCGGTCGAGGTGCTCCTGCGGTTTCCTCCCACACTCCAAAGACGTGCAGGTTCGTAGGCTTCAGTAAATTGTCCCTAATGTGTGGGTTAGAACGTGTACGGGTGATTGCTGGTTGGCCCAGAGTCGGTGGGCTGAAGGGCCTGTTTCCACTAAATTTATTTCAGGCTAACAGCTTGACAGTTCCTGTTTCTCACTACTTTCTAACTTAAATGGTAGGGGCACATGAAGAAGGAACTGCAGATGCTGTTTAAACCGAAGATAGACACAAAAAGCTGGAGTAACTCAGCAGGACAGGCAGCATCTCTGGAGAGAAGGAATGGGTGATGTTTCAGGTCAAGCCCCTTCTTCAGACTGGTTAGGGATAAGGGAAACAAGTGATATAGACTACACGGTGATGTGAAGAGAGAAAGAACAATGAATGAAAGATATACAAAAAAGTAACGATGATAAAGGAAACAGGCCATTGTAAGCAGTTTGCAGGGTGAAAATGAGATGCTAGTGTGAATTGGGTGGGGGAGGAATGGAGAGAGAGGGAATGCCAGGGCTACCTGAAGTGAGAGAAATCAATTCTCATACCAGTGGGCTGTAAGCTGCCCAAGTGAAATATGAGATGTTTTTCCTCCAATTTACATTTAGCCTCACTCTGACAATGGAGGAGACTGAGGACAGAAAGGTCTGTGTAGGAATGGGAAGGAGAATTAAAGTGTCTGGCAACCGGGAGATCAGGTTGGTTCAGGCGGGCTGAGCGAAGGTGTTCCGCGAAGCGATCGTCCAGTCTGCGTTTGATCTCGCTGATGTATATGTCCACATCTTGAACAATGGATACAATAGATGAAGTTGGAGGAGGTGCAGGTGAACCTCTGCCTAACCTGAAAGGACTGCCTTGGTCCCTGGAGAGGCGAGGGAGGAGGTATAGCGACAGGTACTGCATCTTCTGCAGTTGCAGGGGAAGGTGCCTGGGGAGGGGGTGGTTTAGGTGGGAAGGAATTAGTTAACCAGGGAATTGTGGAGGGAACGGTCTCTGCGGAAGGCGGAAAGGGGTGGCTAGTGGTGGGATCCCATTGGAGGTGGCGGAAATTTCGGAGGATTAGGGGGACTCTGTCTCTTTTGCGTCTTGGGGGAGGGGGAAGAAGGGTGGAGCTGCGGGGAGACATGAGTGAGGGCTTCATCTATGATGGGAGAGGGGAACCCCCATTTCCTAAAGAATGAGGATATCTCAGATGTTCTAGTATGGAACACCTAATCATGGGCGCAGATGCGGCGTAGACGGAGGAATCGGGAGTAGGGGACGGAGTCTTTACAGGAAGCAGGGTGGGAAGAAGTGTAGTCGAGATAGTTGTGGGAGTCAGTTGGTTTGTAATAGACGTCAGTCAATAGTCTCTTTCCTGTGATGGAGACTGTGAGATCAAGAAATGGGAGGAAGCTGTCGGAGATGGTCCAAGTAACTTTGAGTGCAGGATGAAAATTGATGGTAAAGTTGATGAAGTCCATCCGATCTGCATGGGTGCAGGAGGTAGCACCGATGCAGTCATCAATGCAACAGAGATAGAGTTCGGGGATAGGGCCAGTGTACATCTTGTTTTTTGTGGTTAATTCTCATAACCTGGTTTCTCCTTCTTGACCATCCTTTCTTGAACCGAAGAACTCCAAATCCTAAGATTTGCTGCTATTTCTGACATAATTATAAGGCACAGATTTAATGCAAGGCTTATTTTCTCCTCTTATCAAAAGTGGGACCACATTTCCTCTTGCAGCTTTGCACCCTAATGGAATGTATATTCAATGCTAATCAAATCTAAGTTCTTTAAATTTGTATTTACTATCCTGTGCACAACCAGTAATTGTTCTGAGCCCAGAGTAATAACAATATATCCATATTATTTGGAGAATATAAATATATTCCAGCTCGCAAGTAAGCAGAGTCTGCTTACAGACAGTAAACCTAATGATGCTGCCCTGAAATTTGCACCAGAATGGAATGGAACCCAGTTGGGACAAAGGGGAAATCAAAGAAAGCTTAGTGACATACTTCACAAAAACCGGCCCCTGCAGCCTATTTCATTCGTGCCAACCAAGATGCCCCATCTAAACCAGTCCCATTTGGCCCATATCCCTCTAAACCTTTCTGATCTTAGTACCTGTCCAAGTGGTTTTTAAATGCTGTTATTGTTAGAGACAAAAACATCAGATTGCTGGGTGTGCATCTCTCTGAAGATCTGTCCTGGACACAGCACATTGATGCAATCATCAAGAAAGCCCATCAATGCCTCTACTTCCTCAGAAGATTGAGGAGATTTGGTATGTCCACGAATACTCTCTTGAACTTCTATAGATGTACAATAGAGAAGATATTGACTGGTTGTATCACGGCCTCGATCGGCAACTCAAGCACCCAGGGGCGAAGAAGATTGCACGATGTGGTGAACGCTGCCCAGTCCATCAAGGGTACTGACCTCCCCACCATTGAAGGGATCTACAGGAATTGCTGCCTCAATACACAGCACTCTGGCCACATACTCATTTCATTCTTGCTACTGGGAAGAAGGTACAGGAGTCTGAAAACTGTAATGTTCTGGTTCGGGGCCAGCTTCGTCCCTACAACCTATAACCTCCAGATGAGCTCCAAACTACAAAGACTTGGCGGCATAGTTTTTGTCTTTGCAATATTATTTGTTGTGTGTGTGTGTGTGTGTGTGTGTGTGTGTGTGTGTGTGTGTGTGTGTGTGTGTGTGTGTGTGTGTGTGTGTGTGTGTGTGTGTGTGTGTGTGTGTGTGTGTGTGTGTGTGTGTGTGTGTGTACATAGATATTATATGCATATTCTGTACCTTTTTTGTTGTATATTATGGTTTTTACAGAGTATGATCTTTACATATCTGTTGTGCTGCTGCAAGTAAGAATTTTATTGATCTGTTTCAGGACATTTGACAATAAATCACTCTTGACTCTTGTACATGCCTCAGCTACCTCTTCTTGCAAAAAACAAGGAACTGCAGATGTTGGTTTACACGGAAGGACACAAAGTGCTGGAGTATCTCAACGGGTCAGATGGTATCTTTGGGCCCCGATCCACAAAGTCACCTAGTCATGTTCTCCAGAGATGCTGTCTGACCAGCTGAGTTACTCTAGCACTTTGTGTCCCTTCTTTTACCTCTACCTGCAGCTCATTCCACATTAGACTATTGTGTTTAGTTCTGGTCACCATATATATTATCAGAAAGATGTTCTCAAGCTGTGATGGGCACAGAGAAGATTTAGGAGGAGGCTGCCATGACTTAAGGGCAGTTATAGAGAGAGGTGGAGCAGGTTAGGACTTTATTCCTTGGAGGGCAGGAGGATGAGGGGTGATCTCATAGAGGTGTGAGGGGTGAAATCATGAGAGGAATAGATTGGGTAAATGCACACTTTTACCCAAAGTTGGGAAATCGAGAACCAGAAGTGATAGGTTTAAGGTGAGGGGGGGAAAGATTAAGTAGGAACTTGAGGGGTAACTTTTTTACACAAAGGATGGTGGGTGTTTGGAATGAGTTGCCGGAGGAGTTGGTGAAGCAGGTACTATCGCAATGTTTAAGAAACATTAAGAGAGGTACATGGATAGGATAGAGTTAGAGGGTTAGGGGTCAATTGCAGGCAGATGGGACAAATGCAAATGGGGCATGTTGGTCAGCATGGACAAGTTGGGCCAAAAGGCCTGTTTCCACGCACGATGACTCTCTGTCTCTAAAACCACCACTGGCTCAGTGAAAAAGTTGCCCCTCAGGTTCCTATTAAATCTTAACCAGTTTGAAGACAGGGATGTAATCTGCTCATCCCACTTGCATGTTTTTGTTTCAGAATTATAATTACCATTCCAAATCACTCAGTTAACAAACCTGATTTAAATTATTTCCACATGCTGCTTTGGTAGATACTTCATTGAGCAGAAAATCCAATCAAATAATCCAAGGTCTCAAAGGTTATTTTGTGTTGCTGTGATGGTGACACATTTTCATTTTTATTTATTTATGTTTAATATCAAAATGATATGCCTAGGCAGGCATTCCAACAAGAAGAGTTGTGCCCTCTTTTCTGACTGGGAAAGAGAGGGGTCTGTTGACAGCTTTTGACCTTACCACTTGATAGCTGCAGGATGCATCTTGTAATGTTAATCAAGGCTGATGTAATCTCCTGATCACCGAAAGGGGTTCAGTGAGGAATTTTACAAACGTTCCCCCACCAGAAAAACGTGTTCTCTAGTTTATTGTCTGCCTCATGAGTTCTTTCCTAATGAATATCATGTATGCTCATATACATTTTTGAAATGCATCTCATGGAATAAAAGAACTTCATTTAGAATAATATCTTCGTTCACCAGACATCAGCAAGATCCCTAAGGCAGACAAATGCTTCGTATAAACTGAAGTCAATTAAATGGAATAATGAGCCCTGAGCAAAACGGACTTGATTATTGCCTCTGAATTTATGTTCGATTTCCATCCATCACCCACATCAAAGCATGATATCAGTAGTACCGCACACGTTTTGATGGAGTTGCCTTCCAAACAAGTTCGTTCAGAATGAGTCGTTTGTAGGAGTGAGCAGGAGCGGTGAATTAGTGACGGCAGTCCAAACAACTGAGCAGTTGTAAGCCATTTTGCAAAAGGGGTAGGCGGAGGAAAGAAAACAATCATCGGTTTTGGTTTTGTTGAAAATATCTTAGAAAAATACAAAATGTTTCTCTTAAGGGGATCACTCCCTGATCCTTATCAGTTGCTTTGAAGACTTGCCCTTGGATCTATTGTGGCTAAGTATAAATCTTAGTTAAAGGATGCAATTCTGATATCCATATAACTTCCAGAAATATATTCTTGGCTTTGAACAGGCAGACTGTGGGCAATTATTTTGATAATGGCAGCAATCAATAAGTGCTGTCTGTATTACAGCTGTAGATTAGATTATGTTATTAATTGATAGCCCACTGACACACATTCATTGCTTCTAGCACAGTGCATCAGTGATTTGTTTTCACAATGTCCACTTTGTTTAGTAACTGACAATGTGAGATGTCTTCTTTGCCTTTTGTATTGACAAAATGGAAGGATCTATTTTCCCAGCATGCAGTTGTGGAAGACATTCTGAGATGGAGTCTTTCTTTAAGGAACTAAAATGCTTTAACGCCCTGGCAGAAATCCATAAGGAAACAAAAATAGGATTTCTGAAGTTTCCAACACTGTTAACACTGTTCCTTTGGGTATTGTTGGTTATGGAAGAAGATCAGGGAATCCTTATGGAAATTCTGGTGGAGACTGTTTTTTAAACGGGGCATATTCAATCACTCACAGATGTTTTAAAATGCTTTGTGTAGGAAGGATGCTGGTCTAAACCGAAGATAGACACAAAAAGCTGGAGTAACTCAGAGGGACAGGCAGCGTCTCTGGAGAGAAGGAATGGGTGACGCTTCAGGTCGAGACCCTTCTTCAGACCCTTTAGTTGAGGAAAACAATGGTCTTTCAGCTGATGGGAAAAGGAAAGCAAACAAAATGGGTGTGGAGAAAGGAACATTTGAAGGGAAGTTCTTTTAAATAGCTTTTGAGGGTGGAAGCAAAGTGGAGGCATTAAAGTGACAGATTTCAAAGATCGTGGATACACAATAAAGCTGTATCAGAGAGAGGAAGGAACAAATGACAAGCAGAATCAAAGACTCATTCACTATAACTCATGAATCAAACTAAAATAGTATGTAGGATAATCAGAATATTACACCATGTCTCCCCAAAGAAACTAGTGAGAAAGAATGGGAATGGTTCCCACCAAAACTACACACCCATTAATAGGAACAATTCAACATTTTAATGTCAAATCCCTGCGCACAATTGCATATAGAAGTTATTGTTTTTCTTTGGACTTTGTGGAGCCAATTCCATTCTTGTTTTCACTTCGTTAAACCACCAACTTCTGATCTGCACCTTAATTCCTTGTTTCAAATGGTAAAAATGTTCTGAAACCTTTGTCATTGTCCATGGCAGACAAAAATGCTGGAGAAACTCAGCGGGCGAGGCAGCATCTACAGAGCGATGGAATGGGTGATGTTTTGGGTCGAGACCCTTCTTCAGACTGATGTGGGGGTGGGGCGGGGAGAAGAAAGGAAGAGGCAAGGACAGTAGGCTGTGGGAGAGCTGGGAAGGGGAGGGGAAGGAGGGAGAAAGCAAGGACTACTTGAAATTTGTGAAGTCAGTGTTCATACTGCTGGGGTGTAAACTACCCAAGCAAAATATGAGGTGCTGCTCCTCCAATTTGCGATGGGACTCACTCTGGTCATGGAGGAGGCCCAGTCAATGGTGTGAGCCGACATCAGGTCTGAAGGATGTGTGCAATTCCTATCTTGTAAATTTTATCCCAGCAGATACTGATGCATTGGGCCACCACTTTTACCCTGCCCATTAGACATCATGCCTTAGAAAGGCACATTAGAATTCCTTCAATTAAAAAAAAACATTATTTGAGAGGAAATTCAAGGTAACTAAGAAAAGCATAAGAAAGGTTTGTCAAATCTCTGGAAGAACAGTTCCAACCTGAAACGTCACCTATTCCTTTTCTCTAGAGATGCTACCCGACCCACCGAGTTACTCCAGCACTTTGTGTCTATCTCCGGAAAAAATGTGATCAGTTTGACAACTATGGCAACGCTGCCATCCGAATCTATCAGGATGCACCTAACAACAAAGTTCTGATTGAAGGTCATCAACTCAAAACATGAACTCTATTTTTCACTTCACTAATATTGCCCGACCTACTAAGTATTTTAAGCATCCGTTTCATTTTGCTCGAGGATTTCTCAGCAAAGGACAAAGTGGACCATTTTAGTTTTGTTCAGTTTATTGTAAAGACGCAACATGGAAACAGGCCCTTCGGCACACCAAGTACACACCAATGACTTGTTCACACAAATTCTATGTTATCCCGCTTTCTCGGGCATTCTTTACACATTAGGAGAAATTTACAGAGGCTAATTAACTTGCAAACCCACTTGTCTTTTTGATATGGGAGGAAACCAGGTCACAAACTCCACACTGATAACACCCGAGATCAGGATCGAACCCAGGTCTCTGGCGCTGTGGGGCAGCAGCTCTACCAGCTGCATCATTGTATTTGGGCATGGGAATTACAATTGAATTATAATTGAACACTCTTAACTCTTGATATCCCCCCCCCCCCCCCCCCCCCACCCCCCCCTTCTACTTTCAGTCTGAGCCGAAATGTCACCCATTCTTTTTCTACAGAGATGTTGCCTGACTGCTGAATTACTCCAGCACTTTGTGTCTATCTTCGACATAAACCAGCATCTGCAGTTCCTTCCGGCACTCTTGATTCTTGACTCAACTATCTCTTCTCACGACTGCTAGTAATGTCGCCAGTACAGAGCATTAGTACAAACCACAAGCTGACTTTGGAGGTATGTTGAAAGAAAAATCCTCCAAGTTATGACAATTGATGGTCACAATGTTTCTTGGTCAGCTGGACTCCAGCCACTGAACATATCTCCACTTCCCCCACCTGCTTCTGGTGCCAACTGCTGTTCACTTTCAACAACAGACAGAGCATTCCAACGTTGTTGCCTGCCATCGCTTACGGTTCAATATAGTTAGGTATCCCACACACGCCTCAACATCAGACCAACGCAGATTAACATAGCCACAGTTATGAGATTAGAGTCTTGGACGCCGTCTTTGTTTCAGCTGGTCTTGGCGGCTAAATGGCTTGAACAGTGGCATTTCCTGCAGATAGGCTGGGCTGGGCTGAGCTGGGGATATGAAACAGATCTTTTGATAATTGCCATCTAATTAAATTTACCAGGGCCACAAAAAAGGCTTTAAGCCGTGGACTTCTTCCTGTGATAATGAAACTATGAAAATGAATGGCAACTCTTAGCCAAGATCCAACTAATCTTTCTGTTTGAAGATAACCAGGGTTGGGGCCAAGGATATGCCAGCAATACCTCCCCCTCACTCACCCGTCCCACTGGGATCTGGCTTCAGCAAGGTAATCGCTTGCTTTTAAAGGATTTAAGAAACAGCAGAGGTCGATGTATTTTCAGCGCTTTAAAAGACCCGTTGGCACAAAAAGGAGTTGTGTATTCACCGCCCTACTGGCTTTGCTTGATCTAGTGGGGCTCTCTGACAGATGTGAACTCTTGGTGGTGTGTGAGTTGAATCCAATGGAAGAACTGCAGGGCTTTAAGCTCCTGGTCCAGAGACCAAGTTTTGATAATAAAATAAACAAGAAAGAACTGTTCTCACTAGTCAAATAGAATGGACTTAAAGTACCAGAATGTGTATAAGATCATGAGAAGAATAGATCAGGTAAATGCAAACTCTTTTACCCTTTATCAAGAACCAAACGACATTGGTTTAAGGTGAGGGGTGGAAAGTTTTAAAAGGAACCCTAGGGGCAGCTTTTTTACACAAAGGGTGGTGGGTATATGGAATGAGCTGCCAGAGAAGCTAGTTAAGGCGTGTACTATCAAAACATTTAAACAACTTTTGGACAGATACATGGATAGGAAAGGTTTAGAGAAATGGGCTAAATGCAGGCAGGTGTGACTAGTGTAGATAGAACATGTTGGTCAGAGTGGGCAAGTTGGGCCAAAGGGCCTGTTTCCACATTGTATAACTTTAAAAATCTATGACTAATGTAGCAAAGTCATAAAATTGTTGTAAGGAAGTAAGTTGTTATAATTTGGAAGACATTGGCTTGAAGGAAGATGGAAGCAGATTCAAGAGTTATTTTTTGGAAGTAAATGGACAGAAACTTGTAAAAAATGATGCAATGCAATGACATAGGATTGCTACCAATAAGATGTCAAAGAGCTTGCAAAGGCATAAAAGGACTAATTAACGTTCTGTGCTGTTGAATTTCTCAATTGAGAATTGCTATTGTTCCCATATAGAGAAGAAGTCATGCTATTAGCTGTAAACACTTCTAAAAATGACTGAAGAGTGACTGCCCAGAGACACTCGCTCATGTTTAAGTTTATTATTGTTTATTATTGTCAAACGTACTGGGGGACAGGGGAAAACCTTGTTCTGCATGCTTTCTGATCAGGTCAGGTCAGATGACTGATCAATTTCCCTCCTGGGATAAATAAGGTTCTATCGTATCGTATAATATTGTACATAAGTACAATCAAGTCAAACTCATGTACAATAGGTAGCACGAAGGGGAAGATGCAGAATGCAGAATATACTTCTCAGCATCATAGCACATCAGTTATATGTGTGAATACAGGAGGATGCACCCACTATATGTAGATGAAACATCAGATGAAATCCAATGTTCCCAATGCACTAAGGGGTAGAGGTGAAATGTACAGTGTCCTAGCTTATGGAAAGACCATAAAAAAGCATGAAAACAGAGGGGAAGAAGCTGATTCTTAGTGAGTATTGTTTTTCAAAGACTGATTTTCTCAGACAACGGGAACATTATAATGAAATCATTTTTATCTTTTATTCTTTATCATTCTCTTCCCAGCCACTGTTCACTGATTGTTTTAAGCCAGAGGCAACATAAACCACACAATACTAAGAGCAGTACAAACTGCTTTATTTTCTCGGATGCCCAGTCAACAATTTGAAGTTGCCCATTTTCTTACTGCTATTGTTTTGTTGAAAATCAAAGTTAAAAACAGGCTGGGCAGATGTTGAGTGATCTTCTTTAGCATTTGCTTCTCACATTGAGAAGGAGCACAAATATCACTGCCAGGATAACAAGTCATTGTAACTGGTACGCATCAGGAAGTGTGAGTGGGACCAAGATGGAGTCTTTCCGCTGACTGGTTAGCACGTGACAAAAACTTGTCATTGTACCTCGATACACATGACGATAAACTAAACTGAACTGAAGAAGGAAGTGACAGGGGAAAGGAAGAGAGATTGAATGAGTGAGAATACCTAATAAAGAAGAAGAGAGAGCAGCAGCAAAGTGTGAATACAGGAGGATGCACCCACTATATGTAGACACAAAAAGCTGGAGTAACTCAGCGGGACAGGCAGCATCTCTGGAGAGAAGGAATGGGTGGCGTTTCGGGTCGAGACCCTTCTTCAGACTACGCACTATATGTGGATTGGACCCCCGGTGATATGCTTCAAGGTTAATATATTTCTCAACGCTCATGTTCTTAGATCATTCTGGGAAAACTGGTAATTACATTTGAAATCATTGGGCCCTGACATGTATAACCTGCAGAAACAAGGAAGTGCAGATGCTGGTTTTACACAAAAGTGCTGGAGCAACCACCTTGTTCTCATCTTCCACCACCATGACCTCCCACGTTCAAGGGATCTTGCTTTGCCATTTCCATAACATTGAGCACCACACTGCCACAAAACTTGTCTAAGCCTAAGTTCAGCTTTCCAAATGAAGTCTTCCCACTGCATACCCTGGTCCACTCCTCAGTCACCACCAACAATCACATCCCTTCCAATATTACCTTTCACTGAAGCCATAGGCAGTATAACATCTGCCCTTTTATCACCTGTGACCTCTATCCAGGGTGCCAAGCACTCCTTGCTATGTTGTTTATATAAGTTCACGTTCAAAAGTTATAGGAGCACAATTAGGCCATTCAGCCCATCAATTCTACTCAGCCCATTTAATCATGGCTGATCTACCTTTCCCTCTCAAGCCCATAACCCTTGACATCTGTACTGATCAAGAATCTATCAATCTCCACCTTAAAATCGATTGATTTGGCCTCCACAGTCTTCGGTGGCAATGAATTCCACACATTCACCACTCGCTGACTAAAGAAATTCCTCCTCATCTCTTTTCTAAAGGTACGTCCTTTTATTCTGAGGCTATGGCCTCAGGTCCTAGACTGTTCCACTAGCGGAAACATCCTTTCCACATCCACTCTATCCAGACCTTTTACTATTCGGTAAGTTTAAAATCATCCTTCTTCTATGATTATGCTGCTATCAATGTGGACTCCTCTACATTGATGAGCCAAAGTAAAAATTGAATGACTGGTTTGCACAACATCTCCATTCAGTTGCAGATGCTATCTTGAGTTCCTTGACTTTTCTTCTCTCTCCCACATCTAGTCTGTCCCAAGCTTCAATATAACAGTACCTCATCTCTCTACTAAACACGTCATAACAATCAGGCTCCATATTGTGTTCACAGGTGATATAATAATGTTCTTGTTCCCTGTTGAACCTAGAAATTGAACCCATTTTATGTGTTCTGTTTTATAAAGTTCAAGTGTAAATTTATTGTCAAATGCCAGCCATCTTTATGGCCCTCTTGTTCATGACCTTTCCACTGATAGGAATTCCCGATCTCAATCAAGTTCCTTCATGATTTAAAATACTTTGAAAAGATCCTCACATATCACCCTGCTCACATCACTCTGTTCCCTATCTCCAGCCATCCATGTAGCTAAAGTCACTTCTTGGAAATATTTTTGGTAAATGTCTTCTGTCGACCTTGTTCAAGCTCTTTGCAACGTTACGAAGGTACTGTGCCCATAAATGTCAAATCAAGTTAACTCAAGTTGTTTTGTCACTTGCACAGTGCGGAGAGATACGGGTACAGTGAAAAAGCAAATTACACTGAAATTGCACATAAAACTCTAAAAAGAAATAAGTGTGCAAATAAACAAGGCATGAGTGCAAATACATAATTAGGAAAACAACAGCTCTACAGTAGCACAAGAGAAGGGCTGCAGTGTTCCATTGTTGTGGTAGGAAAAGGTTGTGTCAGTTCAAGAACCTGATAGTTGTTCTTAAACCTGGTAGTGTGGGACTTCAGGCTACTGTATCTTCTGCCCGATGGTAGCAGTAAGAAAAGAACATGGTCCTGACAACATCCTCATAAATCTTCTCTGCACCCTTTCCAGCCTGACAACATCTTTCCTATATCATGGTGCCCAGAACTGGATACAATACTCCAAATGTTATCTCACCAACGTCATATGTAACTGCAACATGATCTCCCAACTTCCATACTCAATACTCTGACTGATGAAGGGCAATGTGCCAAAACCCTTTTTGACAACCTATCTGCTTGTGGCACCACTTTCAACTAATTATGTACCTGCGCTCCTAAATCTCTCTGCTTTGCAACATTCCCCAGAGCCCTACCTTTCGCTGCATTTCATTGTCCAGCCCATGCTATTCTTCCCAAAATACTACACCTCATATTTCTCAGTATTCATCATTTCCATCCACCATTCTTCAGCCCACTGTAAAGGTTCTTTGATGGTAGATGTCACCTTCTTGAGGAAGCACCTCACGTTGGTGCTTGCAATGAAGGAGGAGGGTTGTGCTTCAGATAAATCAGGCTGAGTCCACTCCTCTCTGCAATCTCTTGAGTTCCTGTGCACTGGAATTGCTGTACGAGGCAATGGCATGGCTACTAAAATGCACATTAAAATTATTGTGTTCATCTTTTAAAGCAATGTCCATTTCCCATTGAAGTTCAGTTCATTGAGAAACTGGAACAAGGATTCATCCACAGGTGGATGTCATCTCTTCAGTGTTGTTTCAGCATTTAGAAACAAAGAAATGCAGATGCTGCTTTACTAAAAAAGACAAAAAGTGCTGGGGTAATTCAGCGGGTCAGGCAGCATCTCTGGAGAACATAAATAGGTGATGTTTCAGGTCAGGACCCTTCAGACTGATTGTCGTCAGGAGGAGAAAGTTGGTAGAGAGGTGGGGGTGGGACAAAGCCTGGCTCAGTGTTGGGTATTTCAGTGTGCTTGCCTTTAGCCTTCCCTTTTGTTGTTACACGTAAACCAAGATGAGGTTAGTGCAGCAGGACGGCTCCACACCATTAAGAGCGATGCAATCGGAAAGCTGATATCCAACGTGTTTGCGATTTTGCTTTCATTCTCCATAGAAATTGAAGGCTCCAGATTTGTAAGCGGAGCAGTTTTGTGTTCAGTAATCATATTTTTCATAGATAGGTGATCTTTCGGGTCTGAAGAAGGGTCCCGACCCGAAATGTCACCTACCCATGTCTCCAGAGATGCTGTCTGACCCACTGAGTTACTCCAGCACTTTGTGTCCTTGTTTCAGCATTTGCCGATTTCAGTGCACGGGATGCTGATTTCCTCAATGATAAATGAAATTAGTGCACAAATGTGTAACCTATGACCTGTGTTGTTCACTCATTGTTCAACAAGGGATAAATCCAGCACTTAGTCACTAGGCAGAGGTAATTTAAAGTGTCGCTGCTGAGACATTGATATTCTGCCTGTTCATTGTGACTGTATGAAGGATGGCTGGCCTACCACAGCAGGTGACCAGCACCTTTAACTGCAGTGATCAGCACTTCCAAGCTGTATTACAATCACATATCTGATTGAGACACACCGGCGCTATTGCAGTGGCAGGGATGTGGCCAGGCGCATGGCATGCATGTGCCTCCCTCCATCCCCTTTACGAGAATGATCCTAGGAATGACTGGGTTAACTTTACGAGAATGATCCCAGGAATGATTAGGTTAACACATGATGAGTGTTTGATGGCACTGGGCCTGCACACAATGTTAGAGGATTAGAAGGATGAGGGGTCGGGGGAACTCGTTGAAACTTACCGAATAGTGAAATTCCAGGATCGAGTGGATGTAGAGAGTGTCAGAAGGAACTACAGATGCTGGTTTAAACCGGATAGAGACAAAAAGCTGGAGTAACTCAGCCGTCAGACAGCATCTCTGGAGAAAAGGAACAGGTGATGTTTCGAGAAGGGTCTCGTGACGAAACGTCCCCTACTCCTTTTCTCCAGAGATGCTGTCTAGCTCGCTACTCAAGCTTTTTGTGTCTATCGTGGATGTGAAGAGGATGTTTCCACTAGTGAGAGAGTCTAGGATCAGAGGTCATAGCCTCAGAATAAAAGGATGTAACTTTAGCAAGGAGATGAGGAGGAATTTATTTCATGAAAGGGTAGTGAATCTGTGGAATTCATTATCACAAAAGGCTGTGGTGGCCAAGTTAATGGTTATTTTTTAAGTCGGAGATTGATAGATTCTTGATTAGTATGGGTATCAGGGGATATGGGGAGAAGACAGGAGAATGGGGTTATGAGGGAAAGATAGAGCAGACATGAATGAATGGTGGCATAAATTTGATGGGTTGAAAATCCTAATTCTGCTCCTAAAACCTATGAACGTATGAACTTGCCATGGCAGCCTTTGGCTGCTGTATGGTCACTGCTGTGGAAGATGTGCTTGGAGGCACTGATTGCTTCCAGCAAGTCATTCTGCGAATGAAGCCGCAGCTGTGAGCTGCGAATGCAGCTGCTGTCATGAAACAAGCAGACAACATATGAACAAAAGAAAAATAATATGCAACCCACTCTTCAAATAATTCTTCAAAGGTGCACATAACCAAATTTGCAATTTCTTCTGTGGTTCCCTTAGGGCAACATGAAGCACCGGTTAATAAAAATAGGTGAAATCCGATTTCCTGCCATACATTTTTTACTTAAAACACAAAATGCTTCACCATGCTGTTAATGAAAACGTAATTCCATCTAAAAGGTTATACGTAATAAGAGGGTAAGGCATTAAAGTGGATAAGATAGACATGTGCTGGATTAATTCAGCGGATCAGGCAGCATCTCTAGAAAACATGGATAGGTGATGCTTCTGGTTGGGACCCTACTCAGCGGGGTCTGGCAGCATCTCTGGAGAACATGTGTACATATCATTTCAGGTTGAAGTTTAAAGAAGGGTCCCGACCTGAAACGTCACCCATCCTTTTTCAAAAACATGATGTCTGACCTGCTGACTTACTCCAGTACTTTGTGTCTACCTTTGGTATAAATCAGCATCTGCATCTGCAGTTCTTTGTTTCTACATTAAAGTGGATGTCTCTAGCTGGATGATCAACAAGAGAGCAACTGGTATCTTACTCTGAATCTAAGATAGCCTGTTTAAAGAATTTGATTTTTTTTTTTAAATAGCTAAAGACCAGGAATTGTGTAGGAACCATTGGATTTTGACATTTCCATGCAAAAAATCACTAAAGGCATCCAGGTAGGTACAAAATGAAGAATAGAATGCTGGCCTTCCTCTCATCTATGGAGCTGGATTTCACCAGAATGCTGGCCAAGCTTGAACAGCAAGACTACTACTGTTTTCTTGTTGAGAGGCTGAGGAGTGATCTAATTGAGGTGTTTTAACAATAATGGGATTTAATACAGAGAAACTCTTCCCCCTGGTGGGGGATTCTAACACCAGTGTCCAATCAGCAAATTAGTACTCGGCCATTTAAGAATGAGATGGTTTTTCAAATATAGAGTGATGGAAATCGGATATTCTTTTCCTCAAAAGGCCGTGGATACTGATTGAATGCTGAAGCGAGGTTGATCACCTCAAGTCCAATTCCTATGTTTCGGCAACAAGAGTGATATGGTGGCGCAGTGTTAGAGTTGCTGCCTTACAGCGTCAGAGACCTGGGTTCGATCCTGACTACAGGTGCTGTCTGTATGGAGTTTGTATGTTCTCCCCATGACCTGCATGCATTTTCTCCATATGCTCTGGTTTCCTCCCATACTTCAAAGATATGCAGTTTTGTAGGTTAATTAGCTTTGGTAAAAATTGGAAATTGTCCCTAGTGTGCTTGTGTACAGATGACCACTGGTTGGCATGGCTCGATGGGCCAAAGGGCCTGTTTCCTCACTGTATCTCTGAATTAAACTAAAAAGTAAAGCCAAAAAAGACCTGCGGGTCCCATGTGAAAGCGTGAATGCATTTCGTTGTCTCTGTACTGTACACTGACAATGACAATTAAAATTGAATCTGAATCTGAAGTACCTGAAGCATATATAAGAAAAACACCAGATCATCGAAAAATGGGTTAGTGCCTGTTTGGGACCAGACAAGGAATGATTTTGTGGAGGCAAAAGTCATGGTAGACATACCAATGACTACTTGGCATTTATCTAAAAGTGAACACTGCCAATGTAGTAATAGATTATTAGGTGTTATAGATATTGGCTGGGATTAAAACTAGAAAGCAGGGACACTTAAGTGGTTGTGTGATCGAGGATGGGATAAGTTTAAAGTTTTTGCGGGAAGAAATAGTGGAAGTTAAGGATTATCTTGCAGCAATCTTCCAATCTACCTTGGAGACGGGTATAGTGTGAGGTGGTACAAATCTCACCTTATGGTCACAAATGGGAAAAGAGCAATCCTGATAACCGCGAGACTTCATTCAAAAGCTGTTGATAGTATTGCCCGATGCAGACAGGGGAACAGCGGGAACTAATAAGAATACATTAGTATGCAGTTATTCCAATTGTGACATGATGCTCATGAATAGTGCTCATTAACATATAATGGGTGGTCTCCAATCGGTTCAAGAGGTTAATGTGCTTCCCTGTAATCAATAATCTTTCTGTTTTGTTCCAGTCTTGTACAAGTATGACCTCCTGAAGCAAAGTGAGAAGTGGGTCATTGAGGGTCAGTGTGACACCCTGCCTTACTGTGTACACTTCAGCTATGCATTTTACAACATTGTAATCACTTCAGCAC
Source organism: Leucoraja erinaceus (assembly GCF_028641065.1). Taxonomy (NCBI): domain Eukaryota; kingdom Metazoa; phylum Chordata; class Chondrichthyes; order Rajiformes; family Rajidae; genus Leucoraja; species Leucoraja erinaceus. The sequence goes on along the minus strand of NC_073394.1, from coordinate 28,337,810 downwards.
TAACAAAGATCCTGTTTCACTGTGTCTCATAACGTTTATGATCTTTTAAGGCCTCAAGTGTAAGAGAGGAAAAAGTTTCATGTCACTCACAACACAGCATCATTTAGATGTGCAAAGCCATACAATAGATGAGGAGGTTCCAGGAATGGCCTAGATAGTACGAGCACAATGCCTCATTATGGGAGAAGGGTCTTACCATATAGGCTCTCTGTCACTTTTAAATTATTCATCAAAAACTTAAACAGCAGTAGCATCTATTAAAGTTTTTTTTTTCAACTTGCCTTCAAATCATTACCATAAATACTAAATTAATAAACAGAAAGGAAATATTCTTTCTCTGAAGAAGGGTCGCGTCCCGAAACATCACCCATTCCTTCTCTCGAGAGATGCTGCCTGCCCCGCTGAGTTACAATTTTGTCTCTATATTCTTTCTCTTCCAATCTACCTTGGTCAAAGATGAGGTGGTACAAATCTCACCTTATGGTCACAAATGGGAAAAAGAGCAATCCTGATAACCGCGAGACTTCATTCAAAAGCTGTTGATAGTATTGCCCGATGCAGACAGGGGAACAGCGGGAACTAATAAGAATACATTAGTATGCAGTTATTCCAATTGTGACATGATGCTCATGAATAGTGCTCATTAACATATAATGGGTGGTCTCCAATCGGTTCAAGAGGTTAATGTGCTTCCCTGTAATCAATAATCTTTCTGTTTTGTTCCAGTCTTGTACAAGTATGACCTCCTGAAGCAAAGTGAGAAGTGGGTCATTGAGGGTCAGTGTGACACCCTGCCTTACTGTGTACACTTCAGCTATGCATTTTACAACATTGTAATCACTTCAGCACTAACAAAGATCCTGTTTCACTGTGTCTCATAAACGTTTATGATCTTTTAAGGCCTCAAGTGTAAGAGAGGAAAAGTTCATGTCACTCACAACACAGCATCATTTAGATGTGCAAAGCCATACAATAGATGAGGAGGTTCCAGGAATGGCCTAGATAGTACGAGCACAATGCCTCATTATGGGAGAAGGGTCTTACCATATATCGGCTCTCTGTCACTTTTAAATTATTCATCAAAAACTTAAACAGCAGTAGCATCTATTAAAGTTTTTTTTTTCAACTTGCCTTCACAATCATTACCATAAATCTAAATTTAATAAACAGAAAGGAAATATTCTTTCTCTGAAGAAGGGTCGCGTCCCGAAACATCACCCATTCCTTCTCTCGAGAGATGCTGCCTGCCCCGCTGAGTTACTCCGGCATTTTGTCTCTATATTCTTTCCCTTCGCTGCTCCAGCAGGGTCAAAGATGACTTGCTCCCACTCAACCTTATGGGTTGAGCGGCTAATCAGACCAATTTACAAACTGGGGACTGTCACACGTGAGAGGAGAGGGCCACAGGCTCGGTGGGGGAGGGCCACAGTCTAGGGTCCTTCCGCTGCTGGACATGGGGTGCACGGTTTGATATGGTGGAGACGCCCCTCAAAGTAAATTAAGGGAAGGTATCCCACACCAGGGGGCCACATGAGTGGCACGGGTAAGGGATATTTTTGTGGAATTTAAAAGACATAAACTGTATTGAACAATCTCTATAGCCTACAAAAATGTTGGATGGATTTTTCGAACTGTGCACACATTGTATATATTTATTACTTGGACATGGGCCGCGGAGTGGCACGGGTGGGGGACAGGTTTGGTGGAATTTGACAAATGTAAAAATATTGTACGGAAAAAATTTGTATAGTCTCCGAAAACGTCGGATGAATTTTTTGTTCGAGTGGTTCATGAGTTGTATATATTTGTCAGTTGAATAAAGTCTATTTTGAAATTTAAAAAAAAGAAAAAAAAGAGGGCCATGTGGGTTGTGCAGGTGATAGTTCACGAGGTGGCACATTCCCTCTGCATTTACACTGGGTTTTGCTGGCTCCCCATGTATGGCCTCAAGGTTCTCAGTAGCAACCAGAACATAAGAAAAGGCACAAAAAGTGCTGGAGTAACTCAGTGGGTTAGGCAGCATCTCTGGAGAACATGGACAGGTGACGTTTCCGATTGGGACCCTTCTTCAGACTGACTTGAGACTGAGGATGAGTCCTAACCTGAAAAGGGATGCTGCCTGGCCCACTGAGTTACTCCAGCACTATATGATTTTTTTTTGTAAAGCAACATCTGCTGTTCCTCGTTTCTGCAGAACATAAGGCAGATGCGGGTTAAAACTAATTACGATTGCAACAAAAAGCTGGAGTAACTCAGCAGCATCTCCGGAGAGAAGAAATGGTTGACATATCCGGATGAGACCCTTCTTCAGACTAATCACATTCTACTGAGAGGGGTTTGTGGTGTGTGTGTGTGTGTGTGTGTGTGTGTGTGTGTGTGTGTGTGTGTGTGTGTGTGTGTGTGTGTGTTGAAGTGTGTGTGTGTGTGTGTGTGTGTGTGTGTGTGTGTGTGCGTGTCGTGTGCGTGTGTGTGTACACACTGAACTTTTTTTCTCTCTTGTTTATCATATTGTTTACTGTGTACTTTGTTTAAATATTTTGTTGAGCTGCAGCAGGTAAGAATTTCATTGTTCTACCTGGGACACATGACAATAACACACTCTTGACATTTGTCAACTACAAGGAGACCAGCACCAAGTGGCTTCTCACCAGAAGCTCCTGCTGGACTAGGAGCCAGTCACATTCCGTCAGATTGCTGCACCCATTCAGACTCACCATCACTGTCCACACTTGCAGAAACTCTAGAACTGACTACTTCAGTCAGATTCAGGAATATCTCCTCTCATGGTTGGCAGTTCAGCCAACGAATGAAGAATAATACAAGAAGTCTTTGCATTTGTCATGATTACACTTTAATACCTCTTCAACAAACTAAATTATGTGCAATTCAAAAATAAGTGGTGTGGATTTCCTAAAACTGAACATAAATTAGGATAGACTTTGAGCACAGCCTCTCTGGTTCAGTGTATGCAGTGTCCAACTAGATTCATACTAACCCAAAAGCAGTGATCTGAGTCAACAATCCAATAAAGACACAAAATACTGGAATAACTCAGTGGGTCAGGCAGCATCTCAAGTCAATCTGAAGAAGGGTCACAACACAAAACTACACCTATGTATGTTCTCTCGAGACGCTGCTTGAGCCCCAGAGTTACTCCAGCATTTTACCTTTCTTTGGTAAACAGGCATCTGCAGTTCCTTGTCATTACAATAATATAAATATCCAGCTTTTAGCTTTTCAGTTCTTGGATGCAAAGGCAAATGTTTCAAACATGGTAGTACTTTCACAGGTAATATTTACAATCTCAGAGGCTTATTCTAAATAATCAACATATACATTGATTTGACATTTAGAATCTAGGGATACAGAGTGGAAGCAGGCCCTTTGGCCCACCGTGTCTATACTGACCAGCAATCACCCCATACACTAGCATTATCCTACACGCTAGGGACAATTTTATTGAAGCCAATTAACCTACAAACCTGCATATCTTTCGAGTGTGGAAGAAAACCGGTGCACCCGGAGAAAACCCACGCAGTCACGGGGAGATGGTACAATCTCCATACAGACAGCACCAATAATCAGGATCGAACCCGAGTCTCTGGCACTGTAAGGCAGCAACTCTACCGCTGCGCCACTGTGCTGCCCTTTGGCATCGCACATTGTAAGTATCCCAATTGTAAAGAATAAAACTTGCTCATTAATCATCGTTGCTGGATTTGATCTGTCTTTTTGAATATCATTCATTTGTTCTATGTTTCATAACCTCTCCGTTCTCTCTCGCCCGACCCTCAGTCTGAAGAAGGGTCCCGACCCGAAATGTCACCAATTCCTTTTCCCCACAGATGCTGCCCTGACCCGCTGAGGTACTCTGGCTTTTTGTGTTTATCTTTGGTGTAAACCAGCATCTGCAGATCTTTCCTACACATTTGCATGAGGAAATGGCTCTCATTAGCTAGACACTTGACCACACTTGACCAGACTACAATATTTTTGATTAACTATTGAATCTTTCAAGATATTAATTTCAGAAAGATTAATTTGTGCTGCACTTTCAGTCAGTGGTGTTGCAATATTCTTTCCATCGATGGCCAGGCAAGGTGTTTTTAAACAAAATGTTAAGAGACAGTTCAAGGAGTTAGAAATGATGGATGCGGTTGATAACTGAAAGAGGGTTGAAGATATTGGCAATGGTGAGATGGATTTCAGAGGCTAAGGATAGTGAGATAGATAGATAGCCTTTTATTGTCATTCAGAATTATTGGCATGTTTGATAGAAGGTTTGCAGGCTGGAACACTGTGGTAGGGGGTTTAACAAGTTAGTCACAGCGAGAAGAGGTTTAAAAGGCCATTGCTTTTTTTAAAATCAGATCGCACTCATTCGGGGTCATGATAGTTATCAGCAAATCTCACGCAGGAGAATATAAATAAGTATGATGTTGCTTTGGCGAGAATCATACAAAAGGCTGCTTCAGTCAGGAGATTAACTCTAATGCCATTCCCTAAACAAAATGTCTGCTCTAAAGGACAGCTGGGGACTACATTTGATTACCTTTTCCATTGTGCATTCTACAGATGGGAGCTTCGATACAAATGAAGCAACAAGCCACAGTAAACCACGATGCCACTGTGAGCAAAAGATCTGTCACTGCTTTTGCTGTGACGCAGTTGGACTGAAGCCGACTTTCCCATTGATCTTTTCCCAGGGGCATGTGTAAGTGGGAGGCAAGGAATGGTGTGGGCCTCCTCATAATCAGCTCAAAGAATAAAGACATGAGGTTACGGGCTTGCTCCATAACACTGAGGATGCATGTGCATGTCTCAAAGGAATGGAAAGACGTCTGTGCATGGAGCTCCTCGCTCACTTTCACAAAAGTGTTAACTCCTTGTTGACGGGTTTACGGGGAAACTCAAAGCCTTACAGTACCCAAGAGATACTTATCCCACCAATGTTCGAATGCAATGAGTGTTACCTGTTGGGAGAAACCTCTCCCAAAGGAGTCCAATCCTGTTCAGACCCAATGTGCACAGCAAACCTTTCTCCTCTTAGCCTGATGGTCCCAAGGTCAATCCAATATCACTCTGTGACACCAGCTTTGACCACAGTAACCCACCTGAATCATATACGGAATTGCGAATGATCATAGAATCACATGACACAGAAGGAAATCATTTGCCACTCAGTAGCTGCACTAATACTTTGCAAGTGTTACCCATTTAGTCCTCCTTCCTCCATTCTACCATGTTAACCTGCAAATGTTTTCCTTTTTTTGAAATGACTGTAAATCTGCTTCTCAAAAATCATCCTACAGACAAGTGCCATATCTTTTAATGTAACAGAAGTTAGGAGGTCATGCTACAGTAAGACATTGCAGAGGCCGCATTTGAAGTACCTGTACTGTGTTCAGTTCTGCGCACCATGTTATAGGAATGATGTTATCGAGCTGGAAAGGGTGTAGAAAAGATTTACGTGGATGTTGCCAGGACTCAAGCTGTGACGCAGATACACCCTGTCTGAGGAAGGGTCTTGACCCGAAACGTCACCCATTCCTTCTATCCTGAGATGCTGCCTGTCCTGCTAAGTTACTCCAGCATTCTGTGTCTATATGCAGTGCCAACATGTCTTAAACCATCTTCCCTCAAACGTGTATATCCCCTGGTCTCACTGTGTCCAGAAGCGTTATCTACCTACAGCAGAATTTCCCAGATCCACAGTATTCCTCATCAAACTCTTTTCCTTGCAGCACAATCCCTCACCCCACCCCAGCACCCGTCAGCTCCTGCCAGCCCACTGCATCAGGATAAACAGACTACAATGACTTGGCTTCACGTTCAGCTCCTTGGTGACTCACACTTTGGATGCAAACACACACTGACTGTAAGGCACGGCCCCGACACAATCAGCCTGCCTTTGATCAGTGGCACGCCAGCAATAATCCACTGAACACATCTCTAATGACACAGCCGAGAGACAATTGCAGCCATTCTCCTAAGGCTCTGGTTAGCATTTATTTAATCCTCTAAGCAGCTCTTTGATCTGCAGCAAGTGGGGTCCACCAAGCTCCGTGTACAAACTCGGACAATAATGGTGCACTGTTGCTGACACAGTTCACTCAACTGAAGGATGCGGGATTTATAAGTTACCAGGTTACAGTTTTGATCCTAAGATTTGAAAGAATTATTGACATCCATATATTTAAAAAAAAATTCTATGACCCTGGCAAAACATTTCTACTTGGTTTATTTGTGAATGCCTCTTGATAGTGTGAAGCAACAGAAAACGTCTTTCAGAAATGGCAGGGAAAATCTGGCATGGTGCGAAAGCAACACTCTGTTTTGCTAGGGTACACAAAAATGCTGGAGAAACTCAGCGGGTGCAGCAGCATCTATGGAGCGAAGGAAATAGGTAACGTTTCGGCGCTAAACGTTACCTATTTCCTTCGCTCCATAGATGCTGCTGCACCCGCTGAGTTTCTCCAGCATTTTTGTGTACGTTCGATTTTCCAGCATCTGCAGTTCCTTCTTGAACACTCTGTTTTGCTAATGCTGTTTCTGAGTGGAACCCCCTCCAGCGGGCTGCTGAAAGCCTCAGGTGGGTCGCGAGGATATTAGAGGCATTCACACTGAGGGAGAACGCCAGAATTGGGGAGGAAAAGCCAGGGCAGAAAAAAGCAGTCAGCTTGAGGGAGAAAGAAAGATGGAGATGTGTAGGAAGGAACTGCAGATGCTGGTTTACACCGATGATAGACACAAAATGTTGGAGTAGCTCAGCGGTACAGGCAGCATCTAGAAGGAATAGGTGACGTTTTGGGTCGAGATCTTTCTTCAGACTGAAAGTCAGTGCAGAGGGAGTCTAGTGATATGGAACGGTAAGGTGTGAAAATGACAGGTCAAAGCAGACGGTGGTAAGAAAATGTAGAGTGGTTCATTGTTAGCTGAAGGGAAGGTGGCAAGGAGGCATACAATCAGTTAAATTAATCAGGGCATTGAAACTGTGAAGGAAGAAACTGCAGATGCTGGTTTAAACCAAAGAGAGACACAAAATGCTGGAGTAACTCAGTGGGACAGGCAGCTTCTCTGGAGGGAAGGAATGGGTGATGTTTTGGGTTGAGACTGAAGAAGGGTCTCGACCCAAAACATCACCCATTCCTTCTCTCCAGAGATGCTGCCTGTTCCACTGAGTGACTCCAGCATTTTGTGTCTACCTTTGGATCAGTGAAACTGGTTGGAGAACTAAGGTGGGGGGGGGGACGAAAAGCGAGGGAAAGCGAGGTTTACTTGAAGTTGGAGAAATCAATTTCGCCGGTCACGGTGGCGCAGCGGTAGAGTTGCTGCCATACAGCGAATGCAGCGCCGGAGACCTGGGTTCGATCCTGACTATGGGCGCTGTCTGTACGGAGTTTGTACATTCTCCCCGTGACCTGCGTGGGTTTTCTCCGAGATCTCGGTTTCCTCCCACACTCCAAAGACGTACAGGTTTGTAGGTTAATTGGCTTGGTAAATGTAAAAAATAATTGTCCCTAGTGAGTGTAGGATAGTGTTAATGTGAGGGGATCGCTGGTCGGCACAGACGCAGTAGGCGGAAGGGCCTGTTTCCGCGCTGTATCTCTAAATAAATTAAACTAAATTACCTCTGGGTTATATGCTGCCCAAGCTAAATTTGAGGTCTAGTTTGTCCATTTTTTGTTGGACCTCAGTGGAGGAGGCCCAGGACAGAAAGGTCAGTGTTGAAATGGGAGGGAGAGTTAAATTGTTTGGCAACTGGGAGATCTCGTAGTCCTAGGCGGACAGAGTGGAGGTGTTCGGCGAAACGATCGCCGAGCCTGCGCTTGGTCTCACTGATATATAGGATGGAGCTGGCCGAGTCCAGAGCGGGTGGAGCGGTGGTGGAGCGCTGCTGCGGCCCGACCTCCGGAGATTCGGAGGCTGTAACTGCGGGTCTGGCGGACGGCGGCACCGGGAGCCCGCGCGGGTCCCTGGAGGGAGACCGCTTTTCAGAGCTCCCGCAACGGCGACTTCTCCTGCCCGAGTTGCGGGGTCGTAGAGCTCCTGGAGCGGGGCCTTACAGCACCGCCCCGCGCGGCTTGGAATGGCTGCGGGACTCTGCGAGCGCACGCCGGGGGCTTTAACATCAAGAACCCGGTGTGCGACCTTGCATCACCCGGCTTGGGTTTAATGGCCGCGGGACAATCGCCATCGCCAGCCGGGGGCTTTGACTTTGACTCTGACATCGGGGGGGGGGGGGGGGGGGGGGGGGGGGGGGTGCAGTGGAGAGAGTTTTTTTGGCCTTCCATCACAGGGGGGGGGGGGTTTATGGGGTGTCTTGGGTCTATTTGTTTGGGGGGTATGGGCAGAAACGTTTTTTTGGACCTCAAGGGGTCCAAATGGAAATAAATGTATCTTGTATCTTGTAAAGAATTAGGCCTTCACCCCAATGAGTCTACTCCGCTATTCATAGAGTCAATGTTGTTAAACATTGCGATAGTACGTGCCTCAAACTACATCCTCTGGCAGCTTGTTCCATACACCCACACACCTTTGTGAAAAAAAGTTAACTCTCAGGTTCTCATAATCTTTCCCACCTCACCTTTAAACCTGTCCCTCGTGTTCCCGGTCCTCTCTTCTGGGTAAAAAGAAACAGAGTCAAAAGAGGCAAAAAGACTCTGTGCCATTTTGTATCTTGTTGTATCTTGAGAGATGGAGAATTTGAAGTAGAAATGAGAGGATCTCAGTAATCCCCCCACATTCCCGGTAAACGGGAACCCACCCGGACAGAAGTGCTGGAGTAACTCGGCAGGACAAGCAGCATCGCTGGAGAGAAGGAATGGGTGACGTTTTGGGTTGGGACCCTTCTTCAGAAAAGACCAGGAAAGACCTGGCAGGCAGTGCGGCTGGACACAGGAAGACCTGGTGGGCAGAAGCCGCTGAGCCGGCCCCTGCTCGTCCCCTGAAGACCAGAGAACCGAAGAGGAGGGAGCCTGTCACGAGGAGCAAGGTGCTAGGAAGGTGAACTGGGGTCTTACCTTCCGCTCCCTCAAGGTCAGCAGCAAGAGGTGACCCTGGGGCATAAAGGTGGCTGGGTGGTTATAGGACATCGGTCCGCTGAACAATCAGATGAAGGCAGACACAAACAGCTGGAGTAACTCAGCGGGACAGGGCAGCATCTCTGGAGAGAACAAGTGGTTGACAGTTCGGGTCGACCCTTCTTCAGACCAGATGAAGGAGACAGTTGGAGGCCCTGCATTCCCCAGGGACTCACCTAGATCGGGCACATGGCTCCATAAGGCCAAGAGCGTGGACTGGACTTTGGAAATGGTGTCAAATATAGGACTGAAAATAATTGCACTGTGTTTTACAGATGTGATAATAAAGCATCACTGAACTATTGAGGCTGATTCACAGTAACAGAAATATTTATTGGTTGGTGGAGCGGAGAGCGAGAGATGGCGAGAAGGGAAGAGAAAAGCACCTGTCCAACTTACGTGTCCTTGGTACGCTAATTACGCGACCTCGAGGTCGCGTTGAGGCGTGAGGGTCCCGAGTGTAGACATCATTAAAATGTAGGAAAAGCAGCAAACATGCATTCAGCATGATTCCCCCAAAATAAAATGAAGTATAAACCATCTGAACTATTTTGGTGAAGCTAGACAAATGGTAAATATTGGGTACACCATGCAGGACTACTCTGCTCTTCAAATCGTGGATCCTTCCTGAAGATTGCCGTGTGCAGAGAGCCCCCCAGTTGACAGCTCTGCTGGTGCAGCTGCCCCACAATAGTACATTAGATCTCAGCCAGGATTTGGTTCAAGGTCAGGTATTGAACTCACATCCTGCCGACTCTCTCCACTCACCCATGACTGACACCACTCGGTTTATCCTCCAAGATTTAGTGAGGGTTAGTCTGAGGTTAATCTCACTGAAATTCATTTCCGATGCTCATTGGCCCTCGGTTGCTGCGGAAACTCAGCTAAGGTTAACGCTGGTACCTCCATTCCATTAAATTAAATGCAATTTTACAGCTCCGATACACTTGTGATTTAGGAATCTCATCCGGTCTGTAGAAGGGTCTTGGCCCAAAACATCACCCTCTCCTCCAGAGATGCTGCCTGGCCCGCTGAGTTACTCCAGCTTTTAGTACCTATCTTCGGTTTAAACCAGCATCTGCAGTTCCTTCCTGCCCAATACGACCTGTAATGGCGCTCCCCTATCTATAGTCTCCGGAAAGGTTGGAGAGATTTAAACATTCAGCGTCTCAACAACATGTAGGAGTGAAAGGAAAAGACATGCGCAAAGTGGCTAAACCTGTTTTATTCTATGAGAGAGGTTGATCAATGATTCAATGATACTTTATTGTCACATGTACCGAGGTACAGTGAAGTCCTTTGTTTTGTATACAATCCAGTAAAATCATAGAGCACACCTCAGCAGTACACAAGACTGCCATTTCTGGCACAAACAAAGATACAAAGGTCCATCGAACAGAACATGGAAAGTTATGAATTATTCCAATACTAACCACACCTCAGAAGTGGTTCATTGGCTGTTTCACTCGTTACCTTACATCATCATGGGTTGAATTTAAATCTCATGAATCTACCATGAAAATCAACCAATGTGAATATCAACTAGTTTAGTTTAGTTTATTATTGTCAAGTGCACCGAGATACAGTGAAAAGCTTTTGCTAGCGTGCTGCCCAGTCAAAGAAAAGATTACAGAAGAATACAATCAAGCCATCCACAGTGCACAGATAAAGATAAAGGATACTGGGAACAATATTTAGTGTAAAGACATAAACATTGTTTGGTTTAGCTAAGTTTAGAGATACAGCTTGGAAACAGGCCCCTTCGGCCCATCTAGTCTGCGCCGACCAGCAATCCCTGTATACTAGCATTATCCTATACAATAGGGACAATTTACAATCTTTACCAAAGCCAATTAATCTACAAACCTGTACATCTTTGGAGTGTGGGAGGAAAATGGAGCTCCCAGGGAAAACCCACGTGGTCATGGGGAGAACGTACAAACTCCATACAAACAGCAATCGTATTCAAGATCAAACCCAGGTCTCTGGCGCTGCAGGGCAGCAACTCTACTGCTGCGCCTCTGTGCCGCACCTAATTGAAGTCTGATGAAGTCCGAACTATTTTCTGATATGAAACCCGATAGGCACTTTCTAATTTTGCCCTGAGATCTCAAAGGAATTTTTGTATTATGACCCTGAATGCTATTTTTACAAAATGATTTCAACACTGAAGGTACAGAAAAAAAACCCCCAGAGTCTCTGCATCAAGCGATTTGATGAGGAATCGTTTTTGGGGCTTCCTATTCTATATACCATCTATAATCCACACAAAAACCCCCATAATTGCCCAGAATAGTGTGATGTTTAATGTATGAAAAAGTAAGCAATGCAAAAGGCCAATTGTGTGACAGCGAGCTTGGGTAGCAACAAGTTCAAATTCAGGACTAAATGCAGTTTATCAACAGAAAGGGCGTGGGTCTCTTTGGAGAAACATACCATTTGTCCTATCTGTGCAAGCCATCACAAACAGCAAAAGCCAAGCAATTTATCAACATAGACTTAAAGCGGGATGAATCAGGGACTTTCCTCGATGGGGGGGACCGGGTTGGTGGGGGGAGGTTAGTCTTTCAAAGGAGCATTCATTGATCTATAGTGGCGGTTTCATTTTTTGGAGATACAGCATGGAAATAGGCCCTTCAGTGCACCAAAAACCATGCCAAGTATCGTTCACACTCATTCTACTTTATCACACTTTCTCATTCCATGCACATGAGATAGGAAGAAACCGGAGCACTGAGAAAATTCATGCAATCACAGGGAGAACGTGCAAACTTCGCACAGACAGCACCTGACGTTAGGATCAAACCTGGGTCTCAGGCGCTGTGAGGCAGCAGCTGTACCAGTTAAAAAACAGCCAAGTCCAGACTCACTACTGAACAATAAAGGCAGATTATATGGAACACAGCCTCTTTCTGCTTCACTTCACATTCATTTAGTGAATATCCTCTGAATTCATACAAAAGATTTATTTTCAGAGCAACATGGATGCTGATTGGTGCTAAAGGATGTACAAGGTAAATACCTCCTTAAATTCTAAAGAAGGGTCTCGACCCGAAACGTCGCCCATTCCTTCTCTCCAGAGATGCTGCCTGTCCACTGAGTGACTCCAGCATTTTGCCTACCTTCCTCTACCTACCTCCTTAAATTATTGTTGACCAACACTTTATTAATGCAAAGTAAGAAACAGTCAGTGATTTAGTCACGTTCTGGACTGGACTGTCGAGAGTCAAGAATGTTTCTACTATCAGGAGTCAAGAATTTTTATACGTACCAAAAATGGAACAATGAAATTCTTGCAGCAGCAGAACAGGTCCGCAAACAGAGGAGTCATAGATAACAAAATACATTTGAAGAGTTCAATAAATTAAATAAATACAATATGAGTGCCAAAAAAAGCTTCAATGTCTCCAGTGCAACCAAGACAGTTTGTAGTTTGGATGCTCACATATTCTGAGGTAGAATCTCAAATCAAATCTCAATCCTAATAGACAGTGGAATTAGCTGTCATACTATCCAGTGCAGCTAATGTCAGGGCAAGTTAGTGTAGGAAGGAACTGCAGATGCTGGTTTACACCGAAGATAGTCGCAAAATGCTGTACTAACTCAGCGGGACGGAAGAAGGGTCTCGACCCGAAATGTCACCCATTCCTTCTCTCCAGAGATGCAGCATGTCCCGCAGAGTTATTCCAGCATTTGATGTCTATCTCAGGACAGCTTTGTTCTGGATTTTGGATAATCACCAGTTATAAATTGAATGGTTTCTTCGTTTTATGGTTCTATTATAGGAATTAATTTCAAAAAGGTGTTTTCCAATTGGCATTATTTTCTTAAAGAACCCATCACCACTCTGTTTAGACACCCATTTTCATGAAGGTCCCTTCACACTAGTTTTAATTTAGTTTAGTTTATTGTCACGTGTACCATGGTAAAGAGAAAAGCTTAAAGAAGGGTCTCGACCCAAAACGTCACCCACTCCTTCTATCCAGAGATGCTGCCTGTCCTGCTGAGTTACTCCAACATTTTGCTTCTATCTTCAGATAGCTATTTTGTTGCATGCTTTCCAGTCAACGGACAGACCATATATAATTACAAGCAAGCTGTCCACAGTGTACAGATGCAGGATAAAGGGAATAACGTCTAGTGCAAGATAACGTTCTGTAAAGTCCGATTAAAGATAGTCCGAGCATCTCCAATGAGGGACTATGCTTCCCCCACCGCAAAAAGCCCAGATAAACTGCCCGCTGTTTCTATGGATATCAAGGTTTTGGCACTGGAATGAATCCAGATCAACGTTTGTAATATAAATGTATCAGCACAGAGCTAGTCCGCCCAACAGTGAGCTGATGGACATAAAGGTTGCTTGGCAACTTGTGTGGAACAGACGGTCGAAGTTGTGCCAGTACTCATTGTTACAGCTTGGTCATGTTTGGATGGCTTGACAACAGTTTCCATAAGTCAACTGAAGTCCCCTGTGTACTCAAAGCTGTTTTTATTTCATTCCCTGCTGTATTTGGATTGGTGTGGTTCAGTCTTAACAATTAACCTTCCATGTAGTATTTGCTGACTGGAGAACATGGAAGATGCCTACTGCGCTGTGTCACTTAGGATCGTAAATGCATTTCCTGTCAGCTAAGCCAGAATTCTGGAATCAAAATCAAAATTTGCAACAGCAAGGGGAGGTATGAGACATCACTAAACAGCATAACATTTGCTTGGAGGAGCTGGCATCTCTCCACACTGAGTTAATATGTCCTTTTCAGTAAGTTGCCTTTTAACGTTTCTTTGAATGTAACAGGCATTTGGACAAATCAGCCAAATCTACCGTTGCCTTGGTAACACCACCCATTGACTCAAAGTACATCTTTAGAGACAAGATGATGTCCACATGATGCGTGAACTTCCAGGACTCATACTGTTCAATGCAGCATTAGCAGAATGAAAGATTAGTGGCCACAACTGGGATCTTAATCCCATTAATTTTTTTTTAAGGTGCTGGCTAATGATATAACATTTCAGAGTTGTTTTCAAAGCTGAGAAAGTGATGGATGAATGGTTTGTAATGCTGTCTTGTAATTTATATTAAACCATTTTAATACCTTCTTATTCAAGGTTTCAGTCTTTTGCAAATTTGATTTCCCTCCCCCTACCATTTAAACATCTAAGCTAAGTGTAGGGGGGGCCGCTGAGAACTAAGAGGGACCTAGTGGTGGGGGGGGGGGGGTCACCGAGAACGAAACAGGACCAACGTGACTTTAACGAGTACTTTAGTAATGTTGTCTGCGCTAGAAACATGGTGACTTTTGTGTACTTTGTGCATCACACACAAGAATTTCACTCTACCTAGGTACAAGTGACAATGAAAGTATCACTGAATTATTGAATTGTATATTTAGATGGGTGAATACATCCCCCTAAATATAGGAAAGAGTTAATGTACTGGTAATTAAGAGAGTAATGAGGATGACTTTAGAAACAATTAGTTGTCATGCACTACTTGAATGAATGATAGAAGCAGATTTGAAAGTTTACTTGGTAATTCTGAGGACTAATGGAAAGATCAGGACAGTGCCTTTTCCAAAGAACTGGTCCACACATAATGGATCAAGTGACCTCCTATTTTGTGTGATTCGCAGCAAGGTTCAATGGTCACACTGTGCTGAGTAACACAGTTGCAGCTGAAATCGTCACTCTGCTGTGACTAAATGTTGCAGAATTAATGTTCAACTCCAGAAAGCAGAAGAAACATGAGTGGCAGTGCAGAAACGGCAGCGTTAAACATGGAAACAAGTTGGAATGTAGCTAAAATTAACCAGTCATAGCTTAAAGAAACAACAGTTCTCAGGTCTTCAATGGGGAGCTTAAAAGTACCACTTTTAAAGGAAAAAGCAGTGCTCAAAGTTCCAAACTTTCCTCAAATTAGTTTTAATTTGACTTTTATGCACTGCAAGAAAATTCAGAGATAAATACAGGGTGCAAAATCTCTAGGAAAGATCGGGATGAGCCAGAGGTCCTGGACCAATGTGGTGTGTACACTGACTTGCTCGACGTTTCAGGCCAAGATATTTGAAGCTGCATTACAGCAGCCATTAAACGTCCTTGCAGAATAATACTTGCCAATAGATTCTAGAAGTATTTTCCTTAAATAAATGGTTGTTACAGATAAAATAATTTGTGCAAACTACAAAAGATTATAATCTTGATGTACTTGGAATATCAATAACACCAAGGATCACATCAGGACAGGATCCTGGTTCAAGTCTCTTATCTTGAGGACAAAGGCTATCTTATATAGTAAATAAGCAAACAAAAAATTAGGATTGAAGAGTATAAAACTGCCTCGTCAGTACAGGACCTATGGGAACTAAAGCAACAGAGGAAGAATGGAAATTGCAGATGAGCATGAGAGATGACAAATTGTAATTGCAAAGGGAAATAGTTATTCTTTAAGAGACAAGATTGTATGTGATCCTTACATGTTGATCATAGTAATGTTCACTCTATCGTTCATATTGCTGCATCAGTGAAACAGCGAATAAACATTGCATTAAAGCCCAAGAGAAATTGCTAAGTGTTTATATGTTTGAGCAATACCGTCATGAACCACATGGATGGTTGCTGAGAGCAAGTGAGTGAAGAATGTGGAAGCAATGGAGGAGATACAGTTTTTTACGCTCTCCCTGTGTCTTGAGTGGGTTTTATCCCGGTGCTCCAGTTTCCTCTCACACTCCAACAATGTACAGGTTTGTAGACTGATTGGCTTGTTGTAAATGTAAATTGCCCCTAGTGTGTTGGAAAATGTTAATGTATGGGGATTGCTGGTCGGCGTGGACTCGGTGGGCTAAAGTGCTGTTTCTCTGTATCTCTAAAATAAAATAAACAAAACTATAAAGTGTCAAATAAATGATTGCCAGATCCTCGTTGACCCAGAAAGGAGTCGGCAGTGAAATTCAATTCACTCCATGAAGATATCAAGGAATGGCTGACGTTGGACATTGCTGAGGTCATTAGACCAGATGACAAACCAACTGCAGTGCTGCGGACCTGCTCTGTAGAACCAGCAATTCCAATTGCTTACAACACTGGCATCTTTCCAATGGTATGGAAAATTGCCCTGGGAAGTCTTGTTGAACATAAACAAAAAAAAATGCATCTTGCTAAATATTGCCCAATAGTTTACTCTCAATCATCAACAATGTGATAGAAGCCATCATGCACCATGTTATCAAGCTCACTGACGCTCATTATGGGATCGAGTTCAGTTCAGAGATATAGCGTGGAAAACAGGCCCTTTGGCCCACCGAGTCCGTGTGCGATGTTTGGTGGACTGTGTGGGGTGGGAGGACCCATGGCTCCTCCCATGCAGCAGGTGGCACTGCACAGGACAAAGGGAGATGTTTTTGTATATAGTTTATCCTGTCTGTAGTGTGTGAGGGTGCAGCCATTTGAGTAGTCTTGCTGCCAGCATTGAGTAAAGCATTAAAGACTTATTTTGTAAATTAAAGACTCTCAAGTTTTGTGCAGACCTAGAAAACGAACACGAAACCGTGCCGACCTGCGATCCCTGTTACGCACTACACATTAGGGACAATTTACAATATTTACCCAATTAACCTACAAACCTGGATGTCTTTGGAGTGTCGGAGAAATCCCTTGCGCAAGGGGAGAACGTACAAACTCCGTACAGACAGCACCCATAGTCAGGATTGAGCCTGGGTCTCTTGCGCTATAAGGCAGCAACTCTACTGTTGCACCATTGTGACACCCGAGATTGTCAAGACAACTCTGCACAATCCTTTTCAGAGCTTTAGTCCAAACATGGACAAAACGTTAAAATCCCAAAGACAAAATCCGATTGAATGATTATCGACCTGAAATGTTAACTCTTACCTTTCAATTCACAGATTGCAATAGGTTATTTCTGACATTTTCTTTTCAATGTTAATCAGTATTTTAGATTTGAGGGTTGATTATGAGTGAATGGGACACTACCTGGTGGAAGAACTAATATTTTTGCTGGGGAAGTGACAGGTATGTTTTGTGGCCACAGATGGTTAGTTCTACCAGCAGCTGGACAAGCAAATCACAGATAAATCTCTCCATTACAGCACCACCACTCTGGACATCACATCTGCACGAGGAAAAAGGTGGGAATGGGCCAGAAAATTCCAAAGCATTTTATTTCCTGAGACGGTCCCAGTGCAGGCCTGGAAAAGGCCGAGGAATCCTGGAGCATACAGGAGCGGAGAGTTGATCTTTCACCACCCTTTCCCTCCCATTATTTGTGGACGGTGTTAGTATTGGACGAGGAACAGAGGGGCATTTGTGTTGAGCTCAATTTCAACAAAAAGGATTTTAAAAAACTGGAAAAAAATTAAAGTCACTGGTGATAATTTACAACATATTATCAGCTTTCAGCAAAAGACCTGCATTCAGAAGCAACAAGGCAGATTCTGCAATTACTCATTAAAACTCCCATTACCATTTTAACCCTACAATAAGTTTCAACTGTGGGGTCTAAGGTCAAACTCATTCCATCTGGGAAACAATGAAAGCTTTAACTTTCCACTTTGTTCTCGTCAGTAGGACCCCCGGTACAAGCATGTTGTGGGCATCTTTACTGAAGGCAATGCTTTAATGCTGCCACACAATACTTGGATTCTTCAATGTGTGAAAAGATCGCTTCACTCTCAATATAAATGGTTGTAAAGGATTCAACTGGTCCTTCCTGTTGAGAAACTCAAAAGAGCAGGAATCGTGCAGATCTAGTTAATAACTCCAAATCAAACAATGCTTTTCTGTTCTGGAATCTCGCAAATAAAGCACAGCAGAATCTATTAATTAGTGCGCAGAAAGAAAAACAAACTTCCATTCATATCAGGCCTTCATTTAACTCAAGAACCCTATCGACCAATGAAGTGGAATTGATCGGGGAGACACACAGCGTCTCTTGCCCAGAGTAGGGGAATCAAGAACCAGAGGACATAGGTTTAAGGTGAAGGGGGAAAGATCTGAGGGTTAACTTTCTCACACAAAGGGTGGCGGGTGTATGGGTCAAGCTGCCGGAAGGAGTAGTTCAGTCAGGGACGATCGGAATGTTTAAGAAGAAATTAGACAGGTACATGGATAGGGCAGGTTGAGAGGGATATTTATTATGTAAGAACTACTTACTTTAGCAGATCCAATGTGACTTTTGAATGGAAGAGATTTAGAAAAGTTCCCAGCATCATCAAGGCCCCTGGCCACACTTTCTTTTCACTCTTGCCATCGTGAAGAAGGTATAAGAGTTGGAAATAGGATGTCAAGGTTTAGGATTAAAACAGCTTCTGCCCAATGACCGTCAGGCTATTGAACACTACAAACCCCAACTAAACTTCAATTTACAAACTACCTTAGTTGCTCAAGGGACCTGGGCTTTGTTTTGTTTTGCACCATGTTATTTTTTTTATTTATTGAACTCTAGTTTTGTTTATTATATTATCTATTATCTCGATGGCAAGTTAATGGCTCGATTGTAATCATGTATTGTCTTTCCGCTGACTGGATAGCACACAACAAAAGCTTTTCACTGTACACTAGCACACGTGACAACAGTGTCTACAAACCCGTTATGTTGCTGCAAGTAAGAATTTCATTGTTTCGGTACATGTGACAATTAACCACTCTTGACTACTGATGTTAAAATGGCATTATTTGGAGCGCTGGTTCTCATAACTGTAACATTGACATTAAACAAATGTTGTACGCTTGAATTGGGCAATTACTGCATCTTTATTTATGCCCTCAGTGATATAGCATCCAATAGAATTTACTCCACTAATCTCTGCAAATAAAAGGCTTCCATATCCCCAAAAGGAAATTGGTAAATTTACTTCTCTATCTTCAAGTAACCCTTGCTTTCCCACTGTCTCCACCCCTCCCCCTTCCTAGTTCTCCGTCCAGTTTAACTGTCTCCGACTACATTTTGTTTCTGTTTGCTTTGTTGTTACTTTCTCCCAGCTAACAATGATCTGTTCTACATTTTCCTTGATTTCCATTCCCTTTGCCCTGTTTTCACAACTTACACAACCTCTCTCCCCTGACATCAGTCTGAAGAAGGGTCTTGACCCAAAACACTACCCATTCCTTCTCACCAGAAATGCTGCCTGTCCCGCTGAGTAAAGGGCCTGCCCCACTTGGGCATCATTTGTACGGCACGCAGGTGGCGCGTGAGGATTTTGAGCATTCCAAAATCCTGGGACGCCGCGCGCTCACTGCGCATCACTGCCTACGTCACCACGTCTCACCACGCGCTTGCACGCGTAATGCACGCAATGCGCGCGTCTTGCGTCGTGACGCGTAAATGATGTCGCGTAAATGACGCGCAAATAACGCCCAGTGGGACAGGCCCTTTACTTCAGCTTTTTGTGTCTATCTGATAACTCAAGTTTTAGTTTGCCTCCTCTTGCTTTAAGTAGATTGTTCTGTCTCTCTCAGATTCTGATTTTTTTCATCTTTTGTCTTCTCAGGTTAGAATGGAACTCTGCTATTCTGGGAGGAGCTAAAATATTTTTTTCTGACATTGGTCTGATATTTATCCCACAACAAACAGTAGTAAAACAAATTGGCCAGAAACCTCTTTCTGCTTTCTGCGTGCATCAGAAACCTAGTCCAAGCAAACCAACAGGTGTCTGCTCTATTGATAAAGTAACAGGATCTGGTCTATCATGGCAGCAGAATATCTAAGAACGTTTCTGACATTAAATCAATCCCCCATATTATTACTATGCAGCCTTGGTGTTCTATTTGTCTTAAACAACTGTGACAATACTTGATCATTAGTCTGTGAAGCCCAGTGAAAATCTCGTGGGACATTTGAAGACAGGTGTTGTATGAGTGTTATTTGGTTCTTGTCCTTCTCATAACGGCCTGAGCAACTGCATTGCCTAAATGTGTAACTCAATCATTTGTGGAGGGCAATTTAGCAACAGGTTAATGGTTAATGGAAAAACAAATAACTGGGGAAACTCAGCGGGTCAGGCAACATCTGTGGAAGGAAATGGACAGATAACTTTTCGGGTCGGAACCCTTCGTCAGACCGATGAATAACGGAAAATTGTTTCCAATTAGCGTTTTACTAAATACTCATTCTTGAAACTGTATAGGAGATTTTTTATTATTATTTATTTTTACCTGAAATCATGCAAAACTCCGCTGCAAATCAAGTCCCATTCATTTGCCAGGCCCTTGCCCTCCAAGCATGCTAAACAATACCTCCGAGGTTTCCACAATCGTCCAGCCCTGGTCTCTTAATCACCCTCGGTTTTAGTTGTACAATTGGTTCTGGTATCTTCAGCTAGCAAAGACTGGTTCCACCCTCAATTTATCTGGGTCTCTGAATCTCTTTCTCCCTCAAAGATAGTCATAGAGCATGTAAACAGGTCCTTCAACCCAACTGTAACTTTGTCAGTGCCTTGGGTGGCAGCTATTTGCATTCCTTGTGTATTCAAGCAAGGAGTTTCACTGTGGCTGGTCACATGGGACAATAAAATATTCCACTCCATTCCATCATTGCCCATGCTGACCAACATGCCCCAACTACACTAGTCCCAGCTGCCTGTGTTTGCCCCATCTCCCTCTAAACCTAACCTATCCATGCACCTGTCCAAATGTTTTTTAAATGTTGTGATAGTACTTGGTTCAACTACCTCCTCTGGCAGCTCATTCCATAAATCTACTGCCCTTTCAGTAAAAAATGGTGCCCCTCAGGTTCTTGTAAAATCTTCCCCCCCCCCCCCCCCCCCCCCCCCCCCCCCCCCCCCCCCCCCCCCCCCCCCCCCCCCTTCACCTTAAACCAATGTGGTCTATTCTTGATACCCCTACTCTGGGTAAAAGACTGTGCATATGTCCTATCTATTCCACTGATGACCATATACATCAATATAGGACCACCTCTCATTCTCCTCTTCATGGAATAAAGTCCTAGCATGCTCAACCTCTCCACGACCTCAGGCCCTCGAGTCCTGGCAATATCCTTAAAACTTACCCTTTTGACCAAGCATTTTTGGTCAATGATGTCTCCATCTCTTTATTTCGTTTTCTCCATCTCTTTACATGGCTTGGTGCCAAGCTCTATTTGATAACACTCTCATGGACTGCCTTTGAATTTTTATTATGTTGAAGATAGTACACAGACACTAATTGTTGCGATTGAGTAGAGGATGCATAAATCTACGTGTAGGAAGGAACTGCAGATGTTGATTTACACTGAAGATAGACATGGAATGCTGGAGTAAATCAGCAAGTCAGGCAGCATCTCTGGAGAAAAGGAAAAGGTGACATTTCTGGTTGAGATGCTCTGTGCCGCTGGAGAAAAGGAATATGTAAAGTTTTGGGTCGAGACCCTTTCCATACCTCTCGGTTCCCTCCCCCCTGACTCTCACTCTGATGAAGTGGTCTCGACCCGAAACGCCACCTATTCCTTTTCTCCAGAGATGCTTCCTGACCCGCTGATTTACTCCAGCTTTTTTATGCATAAATCTATGTTTATCTTTCAGTTTTTTCTTTAGATTGTGTAGCTGTTAGCTCGGATGTCGACACCTGCGTTGGGTTTTTGAATGAGAAAAATCTTCAAAGGAAACAGTGTGTTGTATTTTGACTTCTTTTCCATCTATTCATTTTTTGTGGGTTTCAGAATTTGTGGTAGTCAGTAGGAACAAAAACAGGCGGTTTAAAAAAAACATGAATATTACAATTTAACACCTTTCATAAATCAAAAGAAAGAGGCATTTACCCTCCAGACAGTGATTAGCTGGCATCAGGATGCTACTCCAGCAAATTATAGAGAAGCAAGGCCATTAATCAAAGCTCAAACATCATCATCAACAAGACAACTAAAAGGAGGGGAGTCACAGGTAATCAGCACATGAAACCACATTGAGTTGAATTTTGGGCTCTGAAGCAGGTAAGATCTTTTAGTCAATGATCAAAATGCTTGCTCCTTTTCTTTGAATGCTTAGTTTAGTATTTAGTTTGGAGATACAGCACGGAAACAGGCCCTTCAGCCCACCGAGACCGCACTATCCAGCGATCCCCGCACACTAACATGATCCTACACACACTAGGGACAATCTACATTTATACCAAGCCTATTACTCTACTATCTTTGGAGTGTGAGAGGAAACCTGAGATCCTGGTGAAAACTCACGGGGAGAACGTATAAACTCCATACAGACAAGCAGCCGTAGTCAGGATCAAACCTGCGTCTCTGGCACTGTAAGTCAGCAACTCTACCGCTGTGCCACCGTGTGTTAATGTGTTAAGAGTGTAAAATGTGTTAAGAGTGTTAAACTATCTGCACATATACATCGTGCTGATGTACGCATGGACACTTGATGCAGCCAAGGCTTTGTGGGGGAGGACCACGGTCTAGGGTCCTTCCGCTGAAGCACATTTGGGGCCAGGGTGTGGTGGAGACACCCCTCAAACCAGGGGAGGATATTACCCCAAGCGGCCACATGAGTAGCAAGGGTGCATGGTATAATGATGGATTTTGTAAATATTACTAAATACACGCTAATAAATGTATGTATAGCCGCTGAGAATGTCGGAGGAATTTTGCACAGTTCTTGTTTTGTGTACAATTTTTTTACCCTGAAGAAAGTTTAAGAAATGTATATAAAAAATGTGTTGGAGTAATGCAGCTGTCAGGCAGCATATCAGGCTGGGGACTTTCTTCAGACTGATTGTAGTAGGGGTGAGAAATATTGAAGTGAAGTGGGGGCGGGACAAAACCTAACAGGTGATACAGTGAGAGGGATTTTGTTTGGCAGATGGGTGGACAATGGCAAGGAGACAAAAGGGTGTCAGATAAGGAGAGAAGAGGAGTGAAATGCAAGGCTGGAGGAGGGAATCTGGGTGATGGGGGCTGTGGGTGGAAGGAAATATGAAGAAAGAGAGCAAGACACTGGGAGAATCAGTGGTAGAGTTGCTGCCTTACAGCACCAGATACCTGGGTCCAATCCTGACTACAAGGGGCTGCCTGTATGGAGTTTGTAAGTTCTCGCTGTGACCATGGGTTCTCCCGTTTCCTCCTACACTCCAAAGATGCACAGGTTTGTAGGTTAATTTGCTTTAGTAAAATTGTAAATTGTCCTTAGTGTGTTAGGATAGTGCTAATGTATGGGGGTATTATTTGGTTGGCATGGACTCAGTGGGCCGAAGGGCCTGTTTCTGTGTGGTATTTCTAAAGTCTAAATGAATGTGCATCTAGGTGAGGCACAGGGAAAAGAGGGGGGGGGGGAGAAGGGAGGGTCTGTTACCTAAAATTGGAGAATTCAATATTTGTACCATAGGGTTGCAAGTTACCTAAATGGAGTATGAGGTGTTGCTCTTCCATTTGCATGTGGCCACACTCTGGTAAAGGGGTAGGTGCACTAGAGTGGCAGGTGGAATATATGCACTTCTCTTTGGGCTTTCAGCTTCGAAACCAGAGTGATAATAGCTGACCTGTAAACTGAAAGTGACAATATTTCTGGCTGAAGGCTATAGAAAAGGCCTCAGTTTCCCTGGGTTAAGGGGCGAGAAATCCAACAAACCTACTATTTCCTAATCAAGGCTGGAAATACACAGGTATAGATGTTCAATAAGAACCGATTGCATTCAGATGTTTAGTTTAGTTTAGTTTATTGTCATGTGTACGGAGGTACAGTGAAAAGCTTTTTTGTTGCGTGCTATCCAGTCAGCGGAAAAACCACACATGCTGTCCACAGTTTACAGATACAGAATAAAGGGAATAATGTTTCGTGCAAGATACAGTCCAGTAAAGTCCAAGTGAAGATAGTCCGAGGGTCTCCAATGAGGTAGATGGTTGTGTTTAAGAAGGAACTGCAGATGCTGGAAAATCGAAGGTACACAAAAATGCTGGAGAAACTCAGCAGGTGCAGCAGCATCTATGGAGCGAAGGAAATAGGCAACGTTTCGGGCCGAAACCCTTCTTCAGACTGATGGTTGGTCAGGACTGTTTTCTAGTTGGTGATAGGATCGTTCAGTTGCCTGATAACAGCTGGGAAGAAATTGTCCCTTAATGTGGAGGTGTGCGTTTTCACACTTCTGTACTGATGGGACGTGGAGAAGAGGGAGTGACCAGGTGAGACTGATCCTTGATTATTCTGGTAGCCTTGCCAAGGCTGCGTGTTGTAAATGGAGTCCACTTGACGTGATGGTCTGGCTGTGGGACGTGACGGTCAGAGTGTGGTGGAGGCAGGTTTCCTGGATGGTTTCAAGAGAGAGCTAGATAGGTCTCTTAAAGATAGTAGGAGTCAGGGGATATGGGGAGAAGGCAGGAACGGGTTACTGATTGTGGATGATCAGCCATGATCACAATGAATGGCGGTGCTGGCTCGAAGGGGCAAATGGCCTACTCCTGCACCTCTTGTCCATAACATCCCTGGGCTCACTGTTTTGGCTCAGAAGTGAAGAACCACTGATTCAGGTGCTGCAGAACAGCCATAAAACACAGGAGAGAAATCTGAAAGAAACCAGTCAATGCCCACTACCTGGAAAGGTCACCTTGCATAGGCAACGTGCAAAGACACTTGTGAGCCCTCGTGATACCAAATTTGGAAACACACAAGGAGGCTGGTTACAAGTTCTGGATCAGTGGCAAAATAGAACTGCCTCATATTTCACTTTGCTCTCCCTCACGAACAATGGCTCCAGATGAGCGATGTGATCAAATTAGCAAAATTATTTCAAAGAAAAGCAAAAAAAAACAATCTTCCATTCACCATTTGGTTTGGACAAAAGGACCCCGTGTAACAAAAGGCTCCCAAAACTGATCCAATTTATTCAAATTTAAGATTGGTCTTTTCAGTGAATTTTTCCTTATTTACTGGGAGTCATTAATCAACACGTTTTATTCTGTCCCCTGCCTCTGTGCTGTGTGTCAGTGCCTGAATCAACCATTAATTAAAACCGGGAAAAAAAAGGGACAAGACTCAAAGACCGCAAGATCTACCGTCCTCTCTCATTTGCAGTCGTTCTGAAGCGCTCAAGCATTAACTCAACGTTTTTTGCCCCCCCCCACCCCTTTTAAAAAGAGAAAGACAACCTCATTCAAGCAGGTTTGGCAATAATAAAATCTATTGTGCGCAAGGCTAACCAGAGACTCAGCCACAATCCCAGCTTTGTGACAGTGTAACACTTACAGAATACATTAGATGTCCACATGTCCCAGGTTATGGTGGCCTGTAGTGAGCAACATGGGCTGGTACAGTAAGGCCACTATGCGCACCAGCATTGATCACATTGCTAACAACAGATAAACGATCAATTTTACTCCGATTTCATTTCAGCTCGTCAAAGCCAGCATTCTCCCGCACAAGAGAGTTCTCATCAACACAGACGGCCTAATAATAACCACAGATGGCTGTGCTTGGCTGGGATTGCAAGGCCGATGGGTGATGTAAAGCAGAAGCTATACATACTGTTTGCAGAGAGTGTCTCTGTAAAAAAGAGAAAAGGGGCTCCTTTATTTACCTCCCCAGCCAAGCCTGTTTACAGCCATGAGCACTTTTTGAGTCATAGTTTCTCTTGGGGAAATGTGGCAAAGACACAACGTCAGCTGTCTCTAAACTGTATAGACACACATTGCTGGAGTAACTCAGTGGGACAGGCTCTGGAGAGAAGGAATGGGTGACGTTTCGTGTCAAGACCCTTCTTCAGACTCTCTCTCCAGAGATGCTGCTTGTCCCACTGAGTTACTCATCTAAAAATCTGCAGTTCCTTTCGACACACATTGCTTCTAAACGGTTCCTGGTTAACCATTTCAACGCTGAACATTCTCCACAGTGTTTCAACCTCGGGCGACAGTTTTAGTTTAGTTTAGTTTAGATACAGTGTGGAATCACGCCTTTCGGGCCACCGAGTCCACGCCGACCCGCAATCATACCATACACTAACACCATCCTACACACACTAGGGACAGTTTACAATTATTAATCAATTTACAAAGTTAATTAACCTCCAAACCTCACGTCTTTGGAGTGTGGGAAAAAACCGGAGCACCAGGAGAAACCCTACGCAGTCACAGGGTGAACGTACAAATTCTGTACAGACAGCACCCGTAGTTAGGATTGAACCTGGGTCTCTGGCGCTGTAAGGCAGCAACTCGACCGCTGTGCCTCTGTACTGCTCCTAATTATACTCCCTAACCCTCTCCCATTGAAATCACACAGGACTTTTTTCCCTTTAGAGACATAGCTACAGACATTCCTGCTTCACTGAGTATAAAGCAATGAAGTGTGCCTGGTATTAGTTACAGTTCAGTGATAGACAATATACAATAAACAATAGGTGCAGGAGTAGGCCATTCGGCCCTTCGAGCCAGCACCGGCATTCAATGTGAACATGGCTGATCATCACCAATCAGTACCCCATTCCTGCCTTCTCCCCATATGATAACTCTCTGTTAAAATGTCAGGGGATCAAGTCCTATGGAGACCTATTTTTATTTCAAATATTTACTTCATTCATAATTTATCCAGTTGTAACTTATCTTTCTCTATATTCATTGTATTCTGCAGAAACTTGAACATAAAATCTCGGATGGCATGTTATCCCAGCAGTGAGAAAGTTCTGTACTGTCAGAAGTGCCATCTTCTGAATGATACATTACACTGAGGCTGCATCTAACCTCTCAAATGGGTGTAAAAGATCATCTAGAGCTAATTTACAAGAGGACTGAGGTGTTGTGACTAAACTTTAACACTTAGTTCTTGTAGGCCATTCGGCCCATCAAGTCAACTCTGCCATTCAATCATGGCTGTTCTATCTTTCCCTCTCAACCTCATTCTCCTGCCTTCTCCCCATTACCCCTGACAGTCATACTAATCAAAAACTAAAGGACCATACATGACTATGATCAAGCTGTCCACCGTGTGCAGATACAAGGTTCAAGTACGGCTTGATTAATATATGGGGCAAAAATGACCCTTTCTTATCAGTTTGTTGTTCGTGGGATCTGGATTCAAACACAGCATTTCAATAAAGTTCCGAAAACACATTAGACACAGGAGCCGCGGAAGGTTTTTTGAAAGTGGGGGGGGCTGAGCGATGACTGATCACCGGCTTCAGGGGTACCCGGTGAGGGAACAGAGCGACCGAGTGGGGAGAGGGTGGCACAAATATTATTTGTTGTTGTTGCTCAACATCTAAAAACTGGGGGATATTTCAAGCCATACCCCCCTCCCCACCTCTCTCTCTCTATTTCTCCCCCTCTTGCGTCTTGTGTTTAGAAGGAATGGGCCAAACATGGGAAGATGGGACTAGGGTATATGGGGCATCTAGGTCAGCATGGGAATGTTGGCCCGAAGGGTCTATTTCCATGCTGTATAACTCTGACTCCATGACTATGATGGTGAGATGGACCCGAGTCTATTCTATATACACAAAGAAACCAAAACCTATCTGTGAAAGCCATTTCCATGGGACTGCAGCTGACGAAGAACCCAGAGAGCAGACTAGAGAAGACATAACAGGTCCAAGGGATGGGAAACCATTGATAGAATCATTGTAATTTAAAACATTTATTAAGAGTGAAACAAGGTTTGAGCTCTTGGATCATGCTTGTTATAGAGATAAAAAACAGCCAATCTTTTCAAAGCTGCAAGATGGTCAAAGAAGATGGGGACAAGTGGATACAGTTATACTGACAGCCAACATGACTTCAATTATGTTAAGTTAGAAATAGGATTGTATGGTTTCTAGAAATAAAATTTAGTGAGAAAGCAGGCCAGAGATCTTGGAAATGGTCAAGGAAAAGTAAGGGAGATTGAAATTGGATACTAGACTGTGTAAAGATAAGAAAGAGTGGCAAAAAGTGGGTTGGGGGAATGGGGGTTGAGGAGGGACAGAGCCGTGTCTGTAGATAAAGATTCATTCATGTCAGTTTGCATCTGGCCATAATGACAATGGTGGAAGACCATTGGTGAATTTTCCTGATTTCCCCATGGCATTGTTAAACACCTAACTTTACTGGATGTTATATTGCACTAAATGCTATTCACATTATTCCCTTTATCATGTTTCTGTACACTGGGGATGGCTCGATTGTAATCATGTTTTGTCTTTCCACTGACTGGCTAGCATGCAACTAAAGCTTTTCACTGTACCTCAGTACGTGTGACAATAAACTAAACTCAACTAAACTCAAATATTGGGGGAGGAGGTGCTTACTTAAAATTCTTCTTCAATCAGGACTCCACATTGTGGCAAAGATTGCCGTCAATTTGCAAATTGATTTTATGGTTCAGCTTTCTACTTGAGCTTATTTGCATAATTACATTTGTAAAATATTCCACAAACCAGTTGAACTGGGACATCACTTTAGAATGTGATCTTTTGGTTTCATGCATGAAAAACACCATTTGAAATGCTTAAACGTGCAGGTTGATGACTGCAACTGAACAGGAATCATGGCCAAAAAAATGTTTATAGTCATTCATTAGACCACCACTAACTTAAAAAAAACCCACACACAACCATTTGTCATATATATTAGCGACAATATTAGTTAGTTTCTAAGTAAATTTCTTCTTTTGAAAAATATCATGGAGTAGAAACTTATGAAACATGTCTTTATCTCTTTGTATCAAAAAAAGCTCAATCACAAAAGTCTCCTTGAAGGCAGCCATAATTAGCAGAAACAGCACAATAATTCAACTTCAGGGCATGGGCATCTTCACTGGCAGTGACTGCCTCCCATTGTTGTCTTTCTTTAAGAAAAACAGCACAAAAGAGTGTAGAGAGTTGATTTGCACTAATAGCAACCTTCATTGGATATATCTCGATGCTTCATGCTTGTTTAGTCTACAGAGTGCATTGTACTGGGTAGCAGAAAATCTAGTTTGTGTGCATCATCTCTCTGCTAACAAAATGACCCTGAAAATTCTCCCATAATGACTCAAAGTCTCTACGGGTTGAGTGCGCAAACTCATCAGAATTAAGAGCAGGAGTAGGACATCTGGCCCTTTGAACCTGCTCTGCCATTCATTACGATCGTGACTGATCTTCTATCTTTTAGTTTAGTTTAGAGATACAGCACGGAAACAGCTGAGCAGCGATCCCCACACACTAACACTATCTGCCACACACTAGGGACAATTTACAATTTTACCAAACCAAGTCGCCTACAAACCTGTAAGTGTTTGGAGTGTGGGAGAAAATCGGAGCACCTAGAGAAAACCTGGAGAATGTACAAACTCCTTACAGACAACACCCGTAGTCAGGATCGAACCTGGGTCTTTGGCGCTGTAAGGCAGCAACTCTACCGCTGTGCCACCGTGCCACCCACTAACGCAGCTTGACTTTCCTGCACTACCCCTGCATCCTTTTGATTCTGATGGAATATAAAACCGTGAGGGGCATAGATAAGGTCACAGTCTTTTCATCAGGGTGGAGGTGTCTAAAACTAAATTAAAGTGAAAGTGGAAAATAGTTAAAGGGAACTTGAAGGGCAATTTTTTCACACAGAGGATGGTGGGAATGTGGAACGAACTGCCAGAGGAAGTGGTAGAGGTGGGCACAGTTACAATGTTATACCTGACGTATGCAAGGCTCATACATATGAGGGAGCATTAGGGAAACCATTGGGATGGATTTTCCAGCAGCTGTGGACAGTTGCATCAGACTGCCCGTCAGGCAGGCTGGGATTTTTCCACATTGATCCCAGGAAGAATATGCTCCAGTTACCACGTGGATGTTCATTTTGTGAATCCGATCGAGAGACACTCGGTGCTGTCCGGCACCTGCGCTCTATTTAAAACCATCAATACCATTTAAAATAGGCTAAAAATGCTGGAATAACTCAGCGGGACAAACAGCACCTCTGGAGAGAAAGAATGGGTGACGTTTCGTGTCAAGGCCCTTTTTCATACTGAAGATGGGTCCGGACCCGAAATGTCACCCATTCCTTTTCTCCAAAGAGGCTGCCTGTCCCGCTGAGTTACTCCAGCATTTTGTGTCCATCTTCGTTGTAAACAAGCATCTGTTGTTCATACAGACACAATACCATTTAAAACCTCATCTGCAGTAAAAGTTTTCAAAAGAATGTAATTATTAGCCAGAGATAGGCTCAGGCTAAATATGTTAGTTGGGGGGAACAGACCCAGCGGGTCTGCACTTGGTCTAGTTTTATTAAAATGCTTCTCTGGAGGTAAATGGTCAGATGAATTTTCGGGAGGGAACCTTTCTTCAGTCTGAGATAAAAAGTCAGAGGTAATTTTAAAAATCTGCATGTTAATATTGGACGGTAATTTGAACTAATATAATTTCATGAGTGTGCACAGTATCAGGATAGTTTGAAAGCTAATTTTGTAAAATAAAATATGATTGTCTGGAAGTTGATTTGTGTGGAGCTGTTTCATTCCATGCCACATGATCCAAAGTCAATTTTATCCAGTGTAAGACTCATTAGCGATTGTTTGAGTAAAAATGAGCTAAAAGCAAAATTGCACCCAACTTTCATAACCATGATGCATGTTCATCAACCTAATGCTTTCACCAATATCAAATTGTGTCAACTTGTGCAACAGGTTTGAGCCAGTACTGACATTAAAACATACTCAAAGCTTCACACACCTTTTAGAGCTGCTGCCTTACAGCGCCAGAGACCCGGGTCCATTTCTGACCTTGGGTACTATCTGTGTGGAGTTTACTCATTCTCCCTGTGACTACTTGGGTTTCCTTTGGGTACTTCAGATTCCTCTCACAACCCATACCTATGGAAAATTGTCCCCTAATGTGTAGGGGGTGCATGAGAAATGGGATAACATAGAATTAGTGCGAACGTATGATCGATGGTTGGCATGAACTTGATGGGTCGAAGGGCCTGTTTTAGACTTTAGAGATACAGCGTGGAAACAGGCCCTTCAGCCGACCGGGTCCGTGCTGACCAGCAATCACCCTGTACACTAGCACTACACAATTTACTATTTTTGCACAGCCAATTATCCTACAAACCTGTACATCTTGTTGTGTTGGAGGCAATTGGAGCATCCGGTAAAAACCCACATGGTCACAGGGAGAACATACAAACTGCCTTCAAAACAGCAGCAATAGTCAGGATCGAGCATGGGTCTCTGGCACTGTAAAGGGCCTGTCCCACGAGCATGCGTCCTGCATGCGGCAAGCGCAACCTCAAGGGCCGGTCCCACCAGCATGCGCCTGCATGCGGCAAGCGACCAACCCAGAGGCAGGAGCCGTGCGGAGGTCGAGTGAGTGACACGGCGTCGAGGTGGCTGTGGGCCGGCAGGCCGTTGCCGCGTGGAATTTTTAAACACGGTCAGTTTTTCAGAGCCTCGTACGATGTCGGGACCAGCTCCACACAACTCCATATGGCTCTGGCGATCGAAGTGGGACCGGCCCCGCAAGGCCATACGGCTCAAGCGACCACGTTAGGTCGCGCTTGCCGCATGCAGGCGCATGCTGGTGGGACCGGTCCTTTAGGTCGTGCTTGCCGCATGGAGTCTCATGCTCGTAGGACAGGCCCCTTAGGCGGCAACTCTACCGCTGCACCACTGTGCTGCCCATGCTGTATCTCTAAACTAAACTGAACTAAACTAAACTAAAATCAGGACACAAGGACCATGACACCCTTTCTTTAGGCATCAAGTAACAGGCCACTCTGCTACACTTCACAGGGCAGCTTCAACTGCCAACTTACTCGAGTCTGCTCATACACCTTGCTGGGTGCAGTCGGACGAACAAGTGTTTGGTAAATAATTGACATGTGAACGGCTCCACCATCAAGCTGCGAGGGCCACAGACACAGGGCTGCACATGGCAGACGCCACTGGGCCGTCATCTCACTGGGCGAGAAGGGGAAGAGTTGAGGAGGGCCTTCCTTCTCCAGCCCCCCTGTCACCCACAGCAGCCTCTTTGTTTCTGGATTCTAGTCACCACCAGGATTGCCTCCTTGAGGGCAGTAAAATGACAGAAGCTTTGTAACAATAACACCCATTGGAACACATGCCGGTTGGGCACAGAATACTTGAGCGAAACCACAGCAACAACCTTGTCTGAAGAAAGGTTCCGACCCTAAACATCACCCATCCTTTTTCTCCAGAGATGCTGCCTGACCCGCTGAGTTACTCCAGCACTTTGTGTCTATCTTTGGTTAAAAACCAGCATCTGCAGTTCTTTGTTCAAGAAGGAACTGCAGATGCTGGAAAAAATCGAAGGTACACAAAAATGCTGGAGAAGCTCAGCGGGTGCAGCAGCATCTATGGAGCGAAGGAAATAGGCGACGTTTCGGGTCAAAACCCTTCTTCAGACTGATAGGGGGTGGGGGGGGGGGGGAGAGAAGGAAGGATAAAGGGAGGAGGAGGGGCCGGGGGGCGGGGGGAGGGGAGGAGACAGCTCGAGCGTTAAGGAATGGGAGGAGAAGGCAAGGGCTAGCAAAAGCGGGCATGAACATTGAATTCTCCCAATTTTGCTAACCCTTGCTGTCTCCTCCCCTTCCTTAACCGTCGAGCTGTCTCCTCCCATCCCCCCGCCCTCGGGCTCCTCCTCCTCCCTTTTCCTTCCTTCTCCCCCCCCCCCCCCTCCCCCTAGCAGTCTGAAGAAGGGTTTCGGCCCGAAATGTCACCTATTTCCTTCGCTCCGTAGATGCTGCTGCACCCGCTGAGTTTCTCCAGCATTTTTGTGTATCTGCAGTTCTTTGTTTTGCGCATAACATTCTTGTAGCTTTCTGTTTTTGATGAATTTTTGGGGAGTTTTTTGGAGCACTAGCTCTCTATAAACGGTGAAGTCCGGTTTCCAGGCAAAGGTACAATTCGAGTGGATTTTGAAGCAGCAGTTTGTTCCTTAGCACCCTCTATTAGGTAAGAGCACAACAACTGAGCTGCAATTAAACAATTGCCAATGATGTCAGCTCCCTTCCTGTTCCCATGCTCCACCCATTTGTCCCTGATACTGAAAAAACAGTGTCTGGGAGATTCTGCTGACCTCATACAGTCAATACCCACTCAAAGGACTTGCGTCCATTTTCTCCTTATTGTTTCAGAAGACACATTACTCACTGCATGTGGTATGCACGTAACAAAAGTGAAGCAAGGAGTGAAAACCTCAAACTGACTCTCCTCAGCTTTATGTTTCAGGGGGAGAGAGACACTCATCTCCACCAGCTCTCTTGTTAAGATCTTTCAAAGTAACCCATTTCCCAGCGTGGAGAAGGGTCTCGACCCGAAACGTCACCCATTCCTTCTCTCCAGAGATGCTGTCGGTCCTGCTGAATTACTCCAGCTTTTGGTGTCTATCTTTGACATATTTAGAGACTACAGCGGGGGCTTTAATTTGCGACTATTCAAGATGGACACCCGAGTTAGTAGTGTACATCGGATGTAAGTTGAGAGAGTAAGGGGAAACCATTAAATCAAGGAAGAGGGTCAACACACAAAGGGACTGGGTGACTGGGAATCAAACATTTGGAGGAGTAGAGGGGAGAAATCCTTTGCTCATCAGTTCTTAGAAGGAGAGTTGGCTTACAGCTCAATTTACCTCCAACACACTCTGCCTTTTTCAGTTTAGAGATAGTGTGGAAACAGGCACTCTGTCCCCCGTCTGCACTGACCATACATTAACACTAACACTATCCTACACACACTGGAGACAACTTCCAATGTTACCAAAGCCAATTAACCTACAAACCTATACGTCTTTAGAGTGTGGGAGAAAACCAGAGCACCCAGAGAAAACCCATGCAGGTCGAATGTATAAACTCCATACAGACAGCACCCAAGGACAGGATCAAACCCTGGTCTCTATCGCTGTAAGGCAGGAACTCTACTTCTGCGCCACCCCTTGAACTGTATGTGTCTGATGTGAGAGAATCAGTCGACAGTCCTCTCACAAGTGTTTAGTTCAACGTCCCATCGATAAATTTCTCTCCACATAGTATTTCACTGACTGCTCTGAAATATGGCTCTGGCTCAAATAACGCAAGATGATAAGTCGGTGGAGCAGATTTTTGTCATTCTATGGCGGGTCCACTCTGCCATTGAATTATGGCTGATATATCTTTCCGCTCAACCCCATTCGTCCGCCTTCGACCCATAACCTTTGACACCCTTGCTAATCAAGAATCTATCGATCTACGTTTTAAAAATATCCAATGACTAGGATCCACACCTGTTTGTGGCAATGAATTCCACAGATTCACCACCTCCTCTTCTCCATTCTGAAGGAATGTAATTTTATTCTGAGGCTGTGCCCTCTGGTCCTCTTGCAGGAAGTATTACTTTGATTGATGAATTAGGACCATATTTAAATGTAGAGGTTTGGGAAGAATATGAAAGAAATAATGACATTATCATATAAATAGAGGTTAAATATAAGCTATTGAAAGCAAAACCTCTTTTGTAATAAATACTATTCCCTTTCTCCAGAGATTCTGCCTGGCCTGCTGAGTTGCTCCAGCATTTTGTGTCTAAAATGTGTTGAGAATAACTTTCCAGAACAAGTATGTTTAAGTATGATTCACTTAGGTTAATAATAAAAGGGTGGAAATTAGTTTAGTTTATAGTTTAGCTGAGAGAAAAAACATGGAAACAGGCAATTCCATGGTGATCATCGATCACCCATTTCATTCAACCGTTACTTAATAAATGAAGTAATTTAATCCCATAAAAGCATGATCAAGGGGAAATGCAAGCCCAAGACTATCTTGCATTTGAGGAAAGGTATCAAAGAAGTGGACGATTTCAGATGCTATATCTTGATTTAAAATCAGTGAAAAGATTAAATGTAGTAATAGCACGGTGGCGTAGCGGTGGAGTTGCTACCCTACACGCCAGAGACCCCATTTTGACCCTGACCATGTGCGCTGTCTGTATGCGCTGTCTGTTTGTACGTTCTCCCCGTGACCTGCGTGGATTTTCTCTGAGATCATCGGTTTCCTCCCACACTCCAAAGACGTACATGTTTGTAGATTAATTGGCTTAGTTAGTATAAATGTAAAATGTAAAATGTCCCCAGTGTGTGTAGGGTGGTGTTAATGTCCGGGTGCGGACTAAGTGGGCCGAAGGGCCTGTTCCCGCGATGTATCTCTAAACTAAAACTAAAAACGAAGCAAGCTATTCAGAGTAATGTCAGTCGTGGTAAAATTATATGGTGGGTTGGTGAAGAGGTTTCTTGATATGAAACAGTTTGACCAAGTTTTGAGATAACGGAGGAAGCTGATGAGATTGAGAATGCCACTGATATTATGCAGGTGAAGTTTCAGAAGGAATTTAATATGGTACCAAATTGGGATTTAATGGATAATAATGTAAAAAACGGATGTAAAAAGACTAGAGGCAGAGTGTTGTTAGACTGAGGGCAATTGTGCAGCCAATTGTGAAGGCAATTGTGCAGTGTGCCCCTCAGTCTGATGTTGCAGCATGCGCCTTTTAGATATTATTAATAATCCTGGGTTGAATTAGTTAACAATCTAATATTAAGAGGCTATGTGATATGATGTCCATGGACTTTAGGAGGGCACATCATCCGAGGATGTACGCTCCATTGAGGATAAATGGGGATCCTGTGGATAGGGTGAACTGTTTTAAATATCTGGGAGTCCACATCTCCGAGGATATGACATGGGCATCACACGCCGCAGCACTCGCGAGTAAGGCAAGGCAGCGCCTTTACCACCTCAGGCAATTGAGGAAATTCAGAGTGTCTCCGAGGATCCTCCAGTGTTTCTACGCAGCGGCGGTGGAAAGCATCTTGTCCGGGAACATTACCATCTGGTTTGGGAATTGCTCTGCCAAGGACAAGAAGGCTCTGCAGAGAGTAGTGCGTTCGGCCGAACGCACTATGGGAACTTCACTTGCCCCCCTGCAGGAACTATACATCAGGAGGTGCAACTCCAGAGCCAACAATATCATGAGAGACCCCTTCCACCCCTGCAACGGACTGTTCCAGCTGCTACAGTCAGGCAAACGCCTCCGTTGCCATGCGGTGAGAACGGAGAGGTTGAGAAGGAGTTTCTTCCCAGAGGCCATTCGGACTGTAAACGCCTATCTCACCAGGGACTAACTCTACTGAACGTTTTTCCTTCCATTATTTATTATGTAAAAGAATATGTGTTTTATGATTGTGTTTATAGTTTGTTTGGTTGTTTGGTTGTTTGTCTTTTGCACAAAAGTCCGCGAGCATTGCCTTTCATTTCACTGCACATCTCGTATGTGTATGTGACAAATAAACTTGACTTGACTTGATGTAACCGAATTTGATATTAACTTTGATTCAGAGAAATTACAAACCGTGGATTTGAAATGTAAGTAGAAACGTTGAAAGACCATACTTTTCACAATAAACCAGGCTGCAGTAATGGATGAGGGAGTCATTCACAGACATCCAATACAATCTAAAACCAGTATATGCCTCAAAAATGGTTAATAAATAGTTAGAAACAGTCTAGTTGAAAGAAAAGGTTTACATGTTGCAGGAAAAAAAAAGAATAACTAATAGACTAACAATTAAATGACGAAATGCAGCAGAAAAATAGCAAGGAAATTAATTTGCAGAAGTATATATACTAAAGAAAGCTTCATCCAGGAAGCTCATGTTTATGTTGCAATTGAACAAGCACCGCCTGACTTCAACAAATCTAAACGGTTATATCCTGTTCTTTTCTTCCATGTAGATAATTCCAATAAATTTGAGCAAAAATGTGAACATGCGGGTTTGGAGGGAATCTTGCATTGTGGGGTGTGGTCATTAGTTAGGCAGCAGAGGAGAGGAAAGAGAACAGGAAACGTTTGCTGATTCCTAGAATGTGTCATGGTTTTCTCCTGGGAGCGTTGACATTTTCCTATATATGGCAATGACTTGACCAAAGAAATAGAGCATAGTATAACCAAGTATGGGGATGACACTAAGTTACGAGGGAAGTCACATAGGAAGGAACAAAGGGACATACAAAGTGCGTGAATAAACTGTTGCTCGCAGAGTTCATTATGGGAAAGAAATTCACACACTTTGGATCTGAGAACTACAAATCAGAGGTTATAGTTTCTAAACAGTCAAAGTTAGAATGATGGAGGAGGGAAGGCATTCGGCTCTTTGGGGACAGAGACCACCAAAAAGAGATGAAAGCTACAACAAAGGACTTTAAAAAGTCTAATCAAATATTGCTTTTTGTTCTCACGACACTAAGAAGAGCTTTGGAGTGACCCCAGTTTGAGAGCGACATAGTACTTTGGCAGAAGATACACAGAAAGCTGGAGTAACTCAGCGGGTCAGACAGCATCGCTGGGGAAAAGGAATAGGTGACTTATCGGGGTCGAGACTCTTCTTCAGACTATCTTCGGTTTAAACCAGCATCTACAGTTCCTTCCTACACATTCTATTTTGGCATCCTAACTCAGTGCCATCCCAATTCTTGTTTATATCATGCTCAGGAAAGATTTATTTACATTTAAAAGGATGGCCGGCCAATTTGCCAGGATGATGCCAGGACTTAAAAGGTGAAATTGTAATTTATTGTAAAAAGTGCATAATTTGTATATTGCACAAGACAATACAGGTGTGCTGTATATATCCGTGGCAGAGAATGAAGCCAAAGGTTTTGGTTCGAAGAAGCCCGGTATTGCAAGTTGTAAATTGTGAACTGCAGATGTTGGTTTAAATTGAAGATAGACACAAAATGCTGTAGTGTTCCTAATGCCCCTGTCACACTTAGGAAACCTGAACAGAAACCTCTGGAGACTTTGCGCCCCACCTAAGGTTTCCGTGCGGTTCCCGGAGGTTTTTGTCAGTCTCCCTACCTGTTTCCACCGCCTGCAACCTCCGGCAACCACCTGCAACCTCCGGGAACCGCACGGAAACTTTGGGTGGGGCGCAAAGTCTCCAGAGGTTTCCGTTCAGGTTTCCTAAGTGGAACAGGGGCAAAGTGGGGCAGGGAACTCAGCGGGACAGGCAGCATCTCTGGAGAGAAGGACTTAGTTGAGGAACCGTTTGTTGAGCGCGTGGATCCTTCTCTCCAGAGATGCTGCCTGTCCCGCTGACGTTAAATTGTGTTCCTGAAGCCTGGGCTTTTGAAGAGAACCCCGGCAATGACAATTCCATGACAGATGCAAGTCCCTGAGAAAGGGGCTCGTGCCAGAAGAGCTCTACCCAGGTCACGGTGCCAAAGGGATTGGCATGGTGCCACTGGCCCAACACTGTGAAAGCAGCCTGATGCCAACTCCTTAAACCTGGGGAAGCAGCACAGTGTCGGTGGGATCACAGGACAGGGAGACAGGTTCTCATCACGTTCTGATTGCAGTAAGTGTAATTGCATGCGCCTTTAAAAAAAGGTCTCATTTTTAAAGCGTGAAAAAAAACCTCCCAAGTCACCTCCAGCTGTCAGGACTGACACCGAAGATCCATTTCCTTTCTCTTTTGCCAAGTTTCTCGCTGCCCCCTGTGTCATTCAAGGCAGCAGGTGTTACCTAGTCAATGCAATTAATAAAGTGGCAATAATGAAGGACAATGATGGACTGCAGAAAAAGAGTGAGAGGATGGAGAGTAGGGAGAGGAGGGAGAGTAGGGAGAGGAGGGAGAGGAGGGAGAGAGGGAGATAGGAAGAGAGGGAGAGAGGGAGAGGAGGGAGAGGAGGGAGAGGAGGGAGAGGAGGGAGAGGAGGGAGAGAGGGAGAGAGAGGAGAGAGGGAGAGGGGAGAGGGGAGAGAGGGAGGGAGAGGAGGAGAGAGAAGAGAG
Organism: Leucoraja erinaceus; assembly: GCF_028641065.1. Taxonomy (NCBI): domain Eukaryota; kingdom Metazoa; phylum Chordata; class Chondrichthyes; order Rajiformes; family Rajidae; genus Leucoraja; species Leucoraja erinaceus. The sequence continues at coordinate 28,299,004 of NC_073394.1, read as the reverse complement.
GGAGAGAGGGGGAGAGGGGGAGAGAGGGAGAGAGGGTGGGGAAGAAAATTAAATCAGAATGCAGTGACATTATGTTGGAGCAAGATTGGGTCAACTCTTGATTCAGCTCATCCTTATCCTCTATCATATAATGAACAGCGAGGTACATTCAGCTGTCTAGGGGAAAGGCTACATACAAATCCTCAGATCTATAACGCCCCCCACAGAGACAGCCACCATCTGTATTTATCTGAATCCACAGTGTGTGTCAGCTGTAAACACCACAGCACTCACAGTGCAGAGAGGAAGCCCCCACATCAAATGATGACAAGCTAAGATGTAGACGCAAAGATGGGGTGGCGGGGGAATAAGGAGCCTATGAAATTACCACCATGAACTGCCAGAGGCTTGGCTAGGTTTGTTGTCTTATTTTGGCTCAATTCATTTTTTCCCCTCTCTTTTAAAAGAAGAGATCAGCATTTCCCCCCCACACAGTGAGTGGAAGCCAGCAGGCAGGAAACGTCCTTGGTTGGCAACACATCAATCAGATTACACGTGACCTCTGCACCTGCATTGGCAGGTGCAGTTCGCAGAGCCACAGTGCAGGGATATTTCAATCTCCCAGTGCCCATATACCCATCCTCTTCTCCATGTAAGGTAACTCAAATTTCACTGTGCCCTAGTGGGTTAAGTGAAAATAAACGCAAACTTGAACATATAAGATGCATTTCATTGTGTAATGAGGCTTAAAGAAGGGAAACAGGAAGGGGACATACATAGAGTTTAATATTAAGCGGTAACTTTATATGCGGTTACAATCACCAATTCGTTCAGTTAGGTTTATATAGACACAAAATGCTGGAGTAACTCAGCGGGACAGGCAGCATCTCTGGATAGAAGGAATGGGTGACATTTTGGGTCGAGACCCTTCTTCAGTTAGTTAGTTTAGTTTACTTTACTTTAGTTCATTTAGTTTAGTCTAGTTTAGCTTAGCTTAATTTAGTTTGGAGAAACAGCATGGAAACAGGTCCTTTGCGCCTAAGCCGACCCATTGATTACCTGCACACTGGTTCTACGCTATCTCAGCCTCAGAGAGCGGTGGAGGCTGGTTCTCTGGATGTTTTCAAGAGAGAGTTAGATAGAGCTCTTAGGGATAGTGGAGTTAAGGGATATGGAGAGAAGGCAGGAACGGGGTACTGATTGTGGATGATCAGCCATGATCACATTGAATGGCGGTGCTGGCTCGAAGGGCCGAATGGCCTACTCCTGCACCTACTGTGTATTGTCTATCTCACTATCCTATCCTACACACCAGGGGCAATTTACAGAAACCAATTGACCTAAAAACCCACGTCTTTGGGATGTGGGATGAACCCGGAGCATCCGGAAAAACCCGTGCAGTCACAGGGAGAACGTGCAAACTCCACTCAGACAGTACCTGAAGTTAGGATTGAACCCAGGTCCCCAGCACTATGAAGCAGCAGCCTTACCACTGTGCCATGGTGCTGCCTCTTTTAAAATAAAGCAATTTGCTTGAGTTCTAAACAATTCTGAATATTAGAATGACAGTCATAGATTCACAGAGCTATACAGCAACTCACCCATGCTGACCTAGTTACCCTAGTTACACTAGTTCTTCTTGTGCCTGACCTATATCTGGTTGCTGCAGCTTCACACGCATACTAACCACCCCCCCCCCCCCCCCCACACACACAGGGGGGGGGGGGGGGGGGAGGTGAGAGAGAGGGGGGAGGAGGTGGAGGATACAGAAAGAGGGCGAAGGAGAGGGGTGATGATGGAGAGGGGGAGGTGATGGGGAGGAGAGGGGGGGAAGGGAGAGAGAGGCGACCAGGGCTCGAACCTAACTATGGACAGATTACTGAGTTTGGTGTCAATGCAGTTGGACCACAGGGCTTTAAGAAGGATGGTGCAGGTGCAGAGGGGATTTACCAGAATGGTACTAGCAGTCAGGAAGTTGGAGAGAGAATGGTGAACCTGGAGTTGTTCTCTTTGAAACAGAGAAAAAAGGGGTATTCTAGTAATGCTGTTAATAATCGTGGAGGGTTTTGCAGAGTTAACGAGGGCAAACTGCCTTCACCCATGGGATGGGAAACCAAGCGATACTGTAAAGCAACCAATGAAGAAAGCGGAGATGTGAGGTAATTCGTGTTTGAGTACAGAGGGATTATTATTATGACCGTAGATGAATTGGCTGAAAGAGTTGTGGAAGTAGATGAAACTACTGAACCAGAACTGTCAAAAGGAAATTGAACATATTCTTGAAAAGGAAAAACATTCATGGCTACAGGGAATGAGCAGGGAACTGGAGCTAACTGGATAGCCATTTCAAGGGCAAGATGGGCCCGGCCGACTGACTTTCCCTTGCACGACGCTACTTCGATGCCATAAAATTAATTGCATCGACTTCTTCTGCCAACTTAATCCACAGTTTCATTACTATTTCGTTTTTTTAGGGGTTTTTTTAGAGATACACACACTAGGGACAATGTACACATACACCATGCCAATTAACCTACATACCTGTACGTCTTTGGAGTGTGGGAGGAAACCGAAGATCTCGGAGTAAACTCACGCGGTAACAGAAAGAATGTACAAACTCTGTGCAGACAGCACCCGTAGTCGGGATCAAACCCGCGTCTCTAGCGCTGCAAGCGCTGTAAGGCAGCAACTCTATCGCTGCGCCACCCTAACACCCTATTTTTGAATATGAATTTCACATCCTCTTCATAACTTCCATTCACTTTTCCTTTGAAATTTGAGTCTGTCAATGGCGTGCAAAAATTGTCTGCCACATTGACCATGTGAAATCATTCCTTCAACAGAGTACAAGCAGAGCAATTTATTCAGTGCACCTTTCTAAAAAAATAAGGCATTTCAATGTTCCCTGAAATAGTTCTCACTGAACAGATATAAAGAACCAAAGGCTGTTCCTTCACGTATACCTCAGTGTAATCACCCCTTTGGTTCAAATTGTTTGCTTAGCTCTGCCTGCCAGTTAAAATGATTGTTGTTTGTCCAAATTACATATTTTACCACTTTTACTGCCTTGAATGTTATTTTAATTGCAGATGGCTGCAGCAACTACATGCAATAATGTTCCATTTTTGGGGAAAATATTTCAGTTACAATTATAAGCAAGCCAGAAATTGTGCAACTTCACATTCTTGCTGATGTTTTGCGCTTGAGAAACTCTGGCCATGGACAAGCACAGACTGCACAAAATCAAGGAAGATATGCACACAAAATGCTGGAGTAACTCAGTGGGTCAGGCAGCTTCTCTAGAGAAAAGGAATTGATGACATTTCGGTCAAAACCCTTCTTCATACCGAGAGTCGTGGGACTCTCATTTCCATGACTCTAATTTCTCCCCAGCGTTCAGTGGTGAAAATTCCATGCTGTGTGAAACAGTTTTGCATTATCTCAGTCCTAAATATTTTATCCTGATTCAGTGATCCTAGTTCTAAGCCCCACCACTGCTCCCACCTCACCAACCCGCACCCCTCCTACACCCACACCCCTAGTAGAGGAAATATCCATCCTGTATATAAACCATCCTGTAGTATATGAACGTTGATGTTCTCTCTCTCGTTCTTCTAATCTCTAGTTTTGTTTTAGAGATACAGCGCCGAAACAGGCGCTTCGGCCCACTGAGTCCGCACCAACCAGCGATCCCCGCACATTAACACTATCGTACGCACACCAGGGACAAATTACATTTATACCAAACCACGCCAAACCGAAGATCTCGGAGAAAACCCATGCAGTCACGAGGTGAAAGTACAAACTCCGTACAGTCAGCACCCATAGTCAGGATTGAACCAGGGTCTCTGGCGCAGGATGCATTGTGAGGCAGCAACTCAACCCCTGCGCCACTATGCCACCCGTATGAATATAGCCCTGATGAGACCCAATCCCACCATCCCCAGAATCAGTCTGCTGAACATTTGCTGGACTCATACTTATGTACGTATAGTTTTTCTTCAACAAGGAAGTCCAAACTGCAGTGAATAGCCCAGCTGTGGTCTCACCAAGGTCATGCATAGTTGTAGTAAGACTTTGTTACTTCTGTGCCTAAAACCTCTTGCAGTGAAGACCAACCAACCATCTGCTTCCTGAACTGCTTGCTGCACACGTGCATTAGATTTCAGTGACAGGTGTATAAGGACATCCAGGCTTTTATTGTGCATCAACATTTTCCAATCAATCAATTATACCTTTCTTCAAACTGAGAGTCCGGGGACTCTCTTTTCCATGACTCTATGGAGGGGAAACAGAGAGTGGCACAAATTGCAGCCCTTGTTGAAATACTTTTCACTAAATTGGTCAGTGCTGCGTAAAAGCTGGCCCACACTGTTTCACCATCGAGAGATTGCCAAAGTGGAATTTATTCATCTTGAAGCTCACAGCAAGTATTCTCAACCAAAGTTAAAATTTAAATGTGCCTCCCATTATCAACAGCATTACATCAAACCTTTCTCATGGTTAATGGAGACTGTGTCTGATTGGCCGCCGAGTGACCAGCGCATTATGTGATTGGACACAATGCACTTGGAGACAGCGGCTGAATGGACGGGAGGAGACCGATTTGTTGACTGAACGGGAATTTCAAAGGAAGCTGGCCGGTGATTGGACGCAACCCTCTTAGAGACAGTGGTTGATGGGCCGCCAAATAATCAGGCACAAAAAATTGACAAATAAGAAAACAATAAAATCGGAATTCCGATTTAAATAGGAAGAATATCATGCCTGATCTGCAGCAAAGATACTAGTATCTGCTCTAGTATCTTTGATCAAGAGTCAAGAGTCAATTTAATTGTCATTTGGACCCCTGGAGGTCCAAACGAAATGCCGTTTCTGCAGCCATACATTACACACAAATAGACCCCAGACACAACATAATTACATTTTACATAAACATCCATCACATAGCTGTGATGGAAGGCCAAAAAAAAATTATCTCTCCACTGCACTCTCCCCCCCCCCGATGTCAGAGTCAAAGTCAAAGCCCCCGGCTGGCGATGGCGATTGTCCCGCGGCCATTGAAGCCACGCCGGGTGGTGCGAGGTCGCACACCGGGTCTTGGTGTTGGAGCCCCCGGCGTGCGCTCGCAAAGTCCCGCGGCCATTCCAGCCGCGCGGGGCGGTGATGTCAGGCCCCGCTCCAGGAGCTCTTCAACCCCGCAACTCGGGCGGGAGAATTCGCCGTTGCAGGAGCCCCGAAAAGCGGTCCCCCTCCAGGGATCCGCGGGCTCCCGGTGCCGCCGTCCGCAGACCCGCAGCAGCAGCCTCCGACTCAGCAGCGGCATCGGCAGCAGCAGCAGCAGCGCTCCTCCACCGCTCCAACCGTTCCGGACTCGGCCAGCCCCGCGACGGCGACGGTGAGTAGCACCAGAGTCCCCGGCTTCTTCCTGTTGGAGGCCGCTCCTCGTTGCGGCCCCAACGACAACGGAAACCCGACGAGAAAAGGTTGGGTCTCCAGTGCAGGGAGAGATTTAAAAAGTTTCCCCCCCCCTCCCACACACACACCCCAACAAAAAATAACAAAAACATTAAAACACAGACAGAAAATAATAAAAACGCGGACAGACTGCAGAGGCCGCTGCTGGCCAGAGCCGCGCCGCCTACCGGAGATCTGTAGTTCCTTCCTATTGAAGAAGAACCCTGGCCCGAAACAACTCCTAATCCATTCCTTCCACAGATGACGCCTAGCCTGCTGAGTTCCTCCAGCACTCTATGTTTTTTATTTAACTCTGATATTGGAGATAGACATAAAGCTGGAGTAACTCAGCAGGACAGGCAGCGACTCTGGAGAGAAGACCCTTCTTCAGACTGAACTGAACTCTTGTCGGTGAGAGTACTTGTGATTGTCTGAAGAAGGGTTTCGATCTGCTGAGCCACCCACTCCCCAGAGTCGCCGGCTGACGCGCTGAGCCACCCCAGCGCCCCCCGTGTCCACCTTTAACTCCAGAGCCAAACAAAAAACACAGAGTGCTGGAGGGTGAGAGAGACGAAGAGAGCAAGAGAGCGAGAGAGAGATGAGATGGTGAGCGGAAGAGAGAGCGCATGAGAGAGGGAGGGAGTGAGAGAGTGAAAGACAGAGAGACACAGCGAAAGAGAGAGAGAGAATGAGGGATGGAGAGAGAGAGGGGAGAGAGGAGAGAGTGAGAGAGAGTGAGAGAATAATAAAATAACATGGGTGAATGACTTTACCTGCACACCAGGAATAAGCCTGCTCTCGAGTTTTAAGAAATACTCCCATGAATTTTATTCAAAGGAATGCGGCGTCATTAATACTTGGTCATATCACAATTACATTTACTGAGGAATGTGGATCGATGTATTGATGACACATTGTATAACTACGTGTTAACTACTGGCTGTTAACAAATCGTTGGTAGTTAAGAAATCGTTTTCGTCTCATGTCCGGTGCAGTGGTGACTCATTGTAACGATTATCCATGGTTGGTTTTTTTTTTAAAAGTCTGTATTTAACAACTCTGACTCCCTTCTAGTACAGAAATTGGACAAACTGGAAACTGAAAAGTAGGGGAACGCCATCCCCCTGCGTACCCCCCCATTTCCATCACGGGCACAGATCCTCGAGTCCTAACGACATCCTTGTAAATCTTCTCAGTATCCATTCCAGGTTGACAACATCTTTCCTATAACATGGTGCCGAGAACTGAACACAATACTCTAAATGCGGCCTCACCAATGTATTATATAACTGCAACATGACTGCCCAACTTCTATACTCAATACTCTATGACTGATGAAGGCTAATGTGCCAAAAGCCTACAAGATGTCCCTTATTTAATTTGATATGCAGCTTTTAAAGAATTGAAATTATGATTTTAAAGAAATTGAAATACCTTTGAACTGTAGTCAATATTGCAATGAAAGTGTTTTAAATGTGAGTCATCTAAAACCCTTGAGAAACAGTTTGACTGGTACACGGAAAGGACATGTTGTGGCTAATTTTGCCACAAATTCATTGAAAGTAGAATGCGCAGAATTGGCACTAATTTGTTTGTAACTCAAGAGTATGGAGTAAGGTTATTCCTGGTTAAGGTTAAGCCTGTAATACCTCAGTGGCAATCCAAACATCATGACATTCTTTCATTACCTGTTCCCATTTCTTAATTTCCTGTTGCCAATTTATTTTGTCTAATTGCTGCATTTTTAACTTTCTCTCAAGTACCTACATTTTATTTGCTATTTAATCACAAGATCCTTTAAAATAATTCCAAAGAAATTCACCATTATGATTTCCAGAATATATGTTTAAGAGGGAACTGCAGATGCTGGACAATCGAAGGTAGACAAACATGCTGGCGAAATTCAGCGGGTGAGGCAGCATCTATGGAGCGAAGGAAATAGGCAACGTTTCGGGTCGAGACCCTTTTTGAGAATATATGTGGCATGTTGGCACAGCGGTAAATTTGCTGCTTTACAGCTCTAGAGACCCGGGTTCGATCCTGACTAAGTCTGGTGCCTGTACAGAGTTTGTACGTTCTCTCTGTGACCTACATAGGTTTTCTCCAGGAGGGAAATCCTCCCAAACTCCAAAGCCATACAGGTTTGTACGGCAATTGGCTTGGTAAAATTGTAAATTGTCCTTGGTGTGTGTAGGATAATGTTAGTGTGTGGGGAACGTTGGTCAGCACAGACTCGATGGGCCGAATGGGGTTGTTTCCACAATGTATCTCTAAACTAAACTAATTTAAAATCAATTTGTAAATCATGAAGCATAAAATCCATGCTCTTTTAATTTAGTCTAGTTTCGAGATACAGCTTGGAAACAGGCCCTTCAGCCCACCGAATTCATGCCATCAGTCAATCACCCATTCACATTAGTTCCACATTATCCCATTTTCACATCCACTCCCCACATACTATGGGCAAATTAATTTTAAAATTAATTAAAACAGAGGCAGATTAATTTACTAAGCCGCACGTCTTTGATATGTAGGAGGAAACCTGCAGATAACCCACACGGTCACAGGGAAGAACATGCAAGCTCCACGCAGACAGCACCGGAGGCAGTAACAGGTTCTCTGGTGCTGTGGGGTTGCGGCTCTACTGCTGCGCCACAGTGCCATCTTAAATGTAGCAAATTTCAAATTATTTTTAAAATTTATTAAAATCACATTTTATTCCTTATCTGCTTCTACGATTCCATAATGTTTCATAAAACCAATACAACCAGAGTTTGGGATATTTCTCACAAAATTAGGAATTTAGATTTTGATTTTTACAAACAAAAATGGAAGAGGAAATAAAACCTCATAAATCATTCAAGGCAAAGTCAGAGAAGATTAGAGGGAAATGGAACTTAATATAGTCAAGAAAGTAACGAGTTGTATTGAGAAGACGACGTCAGTTTTTAATAATACAGGAACTGAGTAGACAGGAAGATTGGATGAAACGTAATTGCAGCCAAAAATAGGTTTAAAAATAATTATAGGGAGCTCAGGAAAATCTTAAGACTGTTTCTCCATTAATGAGTGTGTTATTTTTATAGAACTATATTTACATGGCGCAAAAAAGGGTGAAGAAAAGCTGGAGCTCAGTTAAAAATTATGGAAGGAAATAGAATTCAATAACAAGGAATAGCTGTTTAATAGTTCCTTCAGCTGTTTTGACTGAGATCCATGAGTGGCAAGATATAATTGAAACTGTGGTGGTTATATGTGGTTCAAGGGAAAAAAACTAAGATGGAAATATTTGTCTTGGTGATGCAAGCATGCTGATGATTGGGCAGGGCCCAGTTTGTGCAACCACCCAGGATGAACTTCTTGCCACGGGTGTTTAAAATACGGAAACAAGGAAAAGGGAACACTTCACTCAAAGCAAATTATGGTAGTTTCGTTTAAAACCAAGAGACGTTTGTGCACATTTTATGAATGAAGTAGCCAGCGCCATATTCAATCCCAAGATAGACACAAAACGCTGGAGTAAATCAACGGGTCAGGCAGCTTCTCTGGAGAAAAGGAATAGGTGACGTTTCGGGCCGAGACCCTTCTTCAGACTGAGAGATGGGGAGAGGGAAAATAGAGGTATGAAAAGGTTTGGCTCTGATTTTTTCTGAACCTTTTCATACCTCCAGTTTCCTCTCTCCTGACTCTTAGTCTGAAGAAGGGTCTCGATCAGAAATGTCACCTGTTCCTCTTCTCGAGAGATGCTGCCAGACCCCTTGAGTTACACCAGGGAAGTCCAGGACAAGGGGTCACAGCTTAAGGATAGACGGGAAATCCTTTAAGACCGAGATGAGAAAAACATTTTTCACACAGAGAGTGATGAATCTCTGGAACTCTCTGCCACAGAAGGTAGTTGAGGCCAGTTCATTGGCTATATTTAAGAGGGAGTTAGATGTGGCACTTGTGGCTAAAGGGATCAGGGGGTATGGAGAGAAGGCAGGTACGGGATACTGAGTTGGATGATCAGCCATGATCATATTGAATGGCGGTGCAGGCTCGAAGGGCCAAATGGCCTACTCCTGCACCTATTTTCTATGTATCTATGTATCTACCATATTCATGCCATCGCACAGGTTTGCTGTACTTTAACACATCCCCTCACCGTCCCTATTTTACTCACAGTCCTGTACATGCGTGAACAGCAATGTGAGTTTGTTCTGCTCTGCCACCAAAGTGGCTGAAGAAGTGCCATACTTGGTTACTATAGATCTTAATCTAACTAGTGTGCTGAAGGGCTACGTGTCATTCAGGTCTGTGCCGCGCCGAGAATGGAGAGTGACTGATTCTGCATCCGCAAGACAACAGTTCAATGATTGGAAACTTTGATTTGCTTTCAGCAACTTTCCATCGTAATGTACATCGGTGTAGACGTGCTTCATTTCGCCTGATCAGAGGCAGTAACTTGGAACCTTCAAATGACTGCTCCTCAAATACCTCCACCCCACCAAAGTGTAAGAACACGGCAAATGCTAATATCAAGATGGTTCGGTCCTCGTTCAATGCCTTATTAGGATTTCAACCGCTCGAACAACTCTACGGTATGTCAAATGGAGTGGAAGAACTGTTGATCCAATAGATAATTTTAACAATGAAAGCCAGACTCAGCTTGACTACGCAGACACATATTTTTTCCACAAACTGCTTCTATTTCTGGGCAGCACAGTGATGCACTAATAGAATGTTGGCTGTGAGGTCCAACAACCTGGGTTCAACTCTGATTTCAGGTCGTGTTTGTGTAGAGTTTGCAAATCCTTCCTGTGGCTATGTGATATTTTTCACCCAAATGCTCTGTTTTCCTCCCACACCTCAATGACAATGCTGGGTGGTAGGTTAAGTGGCCACTGTCGGTTGTCCCTGGTGCCTGGTTGATGAATGATAGAATAGACAATAGGTGCAGGAGTAGGCCATTTGTCCTTTCGAGCCAGCGCCGCCATTCACTGTGATCATGGCTGATCATGCACGATCAGTACCCCGTTCTTGCCTTCTCCCCATATCCCTTGACTCCTCTATCTTTAAGAGATCTATCCAGCTGTCTCTTGAAAACATCCAGAGGATTTGCCTCCACTACCTTCTGAGGCAGAGAATTCCACAGATTCACAACTCTCTGGGTGAAAAGGTTTTTCCTCATCTACATTCTAAATGGCCTGCCACATATTCTTAAACTATGGGCCCTGGTTCTGGACTCCCCCAACATTGGGAACATGTTTCCTGCCTCTAGTGCGTCCAATCCCTTAATAATCTTATATGTTTCAATAAGATCCCCTCTCATCCTTCTAAATTCCAGTGTATACAAGCCCAGTCGCTCCATTCTCTCAACATATGACCATCCCAGGAATTAACCTCGTGAACCTACGCTGCACTCCCTCAATAGCAAGAATTTGGAGACTAAAACTGCACACAATACTCCAGGTGTGGTCTCACTAGGGCCCTGTACAACTGCAGAAGGACCATTTTGCTCCTATACTCCTCTTGTTATGAAGGCCAACATGCTATTAGCTTTTTTCATTGCCTGTTGTACCTGCATGCTTACTTTCAGTGACTGATGAACAAGGACCCCCCAGATCTCGTTGTACTTCCCCTTTTCCTAACTTGACACCATTCAGATAATAATCTGCCTTCCTGTTCTTGCCACCAAGTGGATAACCTCACATTTAACCTCACAAAGTGGGATAACATTCGTTACCACCAATCCACAGGAACTGACCCTGAATCTATAGAACATTGGAAAATGATCACCAATGCGTCCACGATACCTTGAGCCACTTCCTTAAGTACCCTGGGATGCAGACCATCAAGCCCTGGGGATTTATCACCATTAAGTCCCATCAGTCTACTCAACACCATTTCCTGCCTAATGTGAATTTCCTTCGTCACCCTAGGTCCTCTGGCCACAAGTACATCTGGGAGATTGTTTGTGTCTTCCTTAGTGAAGACAAATCCAAAGTACCCCATAATAAATTCATCTGTTTCTGTCTTCAAGGGTCCAACTTTGGTCTTAACTATTTTTTCCTTCCTCACATACCTAAAGAAGCTTTTACTATCTCCTTCATATTCTTGGCTAGCTTACCCTCGTACCTCATCTTGGGAACCTGGGAATCGTAGATGGGAAGATGTGGTGAATAAAATGGAAATTAGTGTAAATGGGTGGTTTACAGTCAGCAGACTGTTGGGCCAAATGGCCTGTTTCCAAGCTATATGACTATGACATCATTTACAGTGTGAGACATTCCCCAGACAGCAATGCTTTAGCAATTAAATCATCTCAAATACTTCAGATTTTGTTTGGGTTTGTACTTTGCATTTTTGTAATTTTTATCTTGATAAAGTAAAGAATGCAATTGAGTAAATGGTAGAATATTACAGTATTATCACTTTTTATTTTCTTCCAGTGTTAGTCAAGAATGCCTAGGGCGAGCACAGCATGTGCAAGGCAATAACTCATATCCATGCCTTTCTTTTAACGTGGTAATATGTGCTGAGGTGCTTCAGGGCAGCAGTATCAAACATCATTTGGAACAAAGCTCCGGGCAGGCAGACAAAGAGGGAGTTTTTAATGAGCATCTTAAAAGAAAAGAGTGGGGGGGGGGGGGGGGGGGGGGGAGTATAGAATCAGGAAAATTTGGAAAGGGAATTCCAGAGTCTGATTGCCAAAGAAGATAAAAATCTAGGATGCATAAGAGGCTAGAATTGAGGAGTCCTTGGAGAATTGTAAGGCTGGTTTGAATCAGTTTGTTCCATTACATACAGGTCAAATTTGGTTGGTTATGTCGAAAATGTTGAAGAAGTGAAGTGCTTTAAAATATTCGGATCAAATTTTCCTTTGTTATGTGGGCGAGTTGGATGGTGTTCAACGGCGATAATCCATGCAGACTTAATAAAGTGACCTGTGTGGGCATGGAACATTCTAATCACATGTGCGCGAGACAGTACACACATTCTTGGAATTTGCAAAGTGATGAGCACATTTCTTCAGCGTTTTCTATTTGTTGTAAACGTCTGCTATCTTTGTCAGACGTGGAGTATTTGGGGGATTGAGGGAGGAAATTGGCACCACCCACAAACGAGCAAACACCAGAGTGTAAATTACATCACCACAGTGTGTAGGTTGGGACAATGCTGAATAGCACAGAGTGTCACTACTTTGCTACATTAAAATGTCATAATGCAATAATTTGAAGCAGTTCATGGTTGCACCATCCTAATATAGATTAGGATAGAGGATCGGCACCTTTTGCAGTGGGTTAGGTGAAAGTCACCATGCCATGGATTGGGTGATTAAAGGATCACCACCCTATTGCCACTTGAAAGACCTCAAGAAGTGACCGGCCCTCAAAATTGCCATTGTTTACATTTTGTTTTAAGATATGTCACTCATTATTTCATTCCCAAGACCACACTCTCTCTGATCCCAGGAATTTCGTGCCTGGCATCAGTCAATCCACCAATCACTGAGTTTATCAACCAAAATAAGGGGAAATCCATAGAGTATTGTTTGGTTTTATCCTCTACAATAAACATTCTCAGAAAACCTGAACCACCCAATCTCTGAGAGGATGGTGTTTAAGAAGGAACTGCAGATGCTGGAAAATTGAAGGTACACAAAAATGCTGGAGAAACTCAGCGGGTGCAGCAGGATGGTATCATCTGTCTGGTTTTTACCCTGATTGATTACAGAAACATAGATTTTTAGGTGGCCCATTGGGGGAGGTTTGGCTGTAAGTCAGGTGAGGCGATATATATAGTGGGTAGTCAAAGTCTTTTCCACATTGTGTACCACAATGGCCATAAGGCATAGCTTTAAGGTAAAAGGGGACAAGGTTAAGGGAGATTTGCAAGGCATTTTTCTTTTACACATTTGAGTGATAGAACATGCTGCCCTGGGAGTGTGGGAAGCAGATATAAAAGCAACATTTAAGCGAGGCGGCATGGTGGCGCAGCGGTAGAGTTGCTGCCAAACAGCGCCAAAGACTCGGTTTTGATCGTGACTACGTGTGCTGTCTCTACAGAGTTTGTACAGTTCTCCCCGTGACCTGTGTGAATTTTCACCAGGATGTATCTCTAAACTAAACTAAACTAGACGGTTGGCATGGACATAGTGGACTGAAGGGCCTGTTTTTTCTGCATTGTATGGATCCATGATTCTATGATTTATCATTAAAATCTAATGTTTTAAACTCCTAATTAAAGTAGTGTGTGTTTTGAATCCCACCTTGTGAGTCCCTGCAAGAACGAAGCAGTCCATTAACAATAAACCAAGCCAGCACAGCTCCGATATGAAAATGAAAACAGTTTCCCTAGCGGTGGAACATAACAAGCTCTCCACACAAAGATTTCATTGAAAATCTCTGTCAGAGTCACTGACATGCCCGCATACAACAGTCAATCAGTCAAAGTCTTTGTGCTGCCACCTTGGCCAACAGATTGTCCTTTGTTTCACTGTAAGAATAGTCAACCTTCAAACCAGGGGTTTGTCCCGTTTCATTTTAGTGGTCCTTTATCAACATGCAAATCAGCTTCCATCCCAGCAACTGCTGGTTTCATGGGGAAAATCTTTCTTTCCGACCTTTTAGCGTGAGGTGGATGTGGACACCCACGTGTGGCTCCAATCTCATTCAGCATTTCTGTGTGGGCAGCAGGAAAAAAAGCTGGAATGCTTTCTTTCAATTTTAAAATGAGGTTGGGAGGGGCGCAGTTGGCGGGAGCGGGAGGTGAGGTGATGCAACAGTGAACAGAGGCATCAGATTCAGGCAGGTCCACAGATTCACCACCCTCTGACTAAAGAAATTCCTCCTCTTCTCCTTTTTAAATGTACATCCTTTTATTCTGAGGCTATGGCCTCTGGTCCTAGACTCACCCACTAATGGAAACATCCACTCCACATCCACTCTATCCAGATCTTTCACCATTCGGTAATTTTCAATGAGGCGTTCTCCTCCAGCGAGTACAGGCCCAGTGCCGTCAAACGGTCATCAAATGTTAACCCAATTATTCCTGGGATCATTCCCGTAAACCTCCTATGGACCCTCGCCAATGCCAAAAACTGAAATCATCACCATCGTTGCCATACCAGTGCTCAGTGACATGATCCTATCCAATGCCCATTCCTCACTTCAATCCCACTCTTCCCCAGTTTTCTACAGCCCACAAATATCCTTCCCATCCACACTCTGCACTACAAGTATATAGCCACAGTTAGCTGCCCAATTCTTTAGACTTAAAACTTAATAAATACAGCATGACACCAGGCCCTTCGGCCCACCGAGTTTGCGCTGCCCAGCGATCAGCACTATCCTGTACACTCGGGACAATTTACAAAAGCCAATTAACCTACAATCCCGCTCTTCTTTGTAGTATGGGAGGAAACAGGAGCACCCAGAGAAGACCAACGTGGTCACAAGGAGAACATGCAAACTCCACACAGACAGCACCCGTAGTCAGGATCGAAGCAGGACTATGGTGCTGTAAGGCAGCAACTCCACCACTGTGCTGCCCTTCCTTTCCTCCATGCTGGTGTTATATCACATGCATCCTGCCTGATTCGGGATCTTCAATTTTAATGTACCCTCCGACAGTTCTCCTTCCATTCCAATTTCTTGATGCCAATATGTTGTCACAAATGCGCCATCCAGTTCCAGTTCCTTGCAGTCAGTACCTTACTGCATACATCTCTCCCGCCCTCTCAATCTCTCAGCCTTTGTGTAAGAAGGAACTGCAGATGCTGGTTTAAACTGAAGATAGACACAAAAAGCTGGAGTAACTCAGCGGGACATGCAGCATATGTGGAGAGAAGGAATGGGTGACGTTTCGGGTCGAGGACTCAACCCAAAACGTCACCCATTCCTTCTCTCCAGAGATGCTGCCTGTCCTGCTGACTTACTCCAGCTTTGTGTGTCCGTCCTGAACCTTTGTCCCTGGTTTCTGGTTCATGTTTAAACAGGCCCAGTTCCAGAGTCTGTGTCTTTTGAAGAAGCTTTTGTGGATTGTGTTTCTTTTAACTGCCCCCCCCCCCCCACCCCTCCAAAAAAATACAATTTACAAAGGCAGATAGAGAAAGTGTCCAAAGACTTTGGAATGTTATACTCCTACTGGGTACATCAACCCTGTGTTACACACAAACAAAAATGTTAATGACTGTCGTCACCAGTTCAGGACTAGAAGCCAGGAATATTTAGCTTGAAGCAATTCAATAATTGCTTGTGCCAATCAGTAAACATAATTGTTGTAGGCTGCAGTAAGAAATGATTTACATCCCTAACAATCTGACGTTTATACTCATAGGCTAAATACGCTAATATGAAGCAAGCGACAGCCAAATCACCCACATTCTGCTGCAGTGCATACAATACTAAATTAGGATTTACATTTCGAACAAAGTCTTATGCGTTTAATCTAAAATATGTTATTATGAGGGACACAGGAGTCCATTCAGGCCGGGATTAATTTACAATGGTGCTAAGCATGTTGACTAACAAAGGGTCACTTGTGTACTTTAAAGCAATTCATACAATCCTCTTTCAGTAGACTCATTATCTTTACAAATTGCCTTAAGTACTTAACAGCCCCTAGTTGTGCAGCTATTACGTACAGTAAGATCTCTTAGAAACAAATCTTTCTGGGATACAATTCAATTCTTCTTACAACTCGGCATCCCTGCCCCCACCATCTTTCCCGAAGGCAGTTTTCTGGACCACAGTATGGTTTCATGGGCAACAGCTGCCTTTTGGGACTTGCCCAAGGCAGTGATTTATCACGGGCAAGCTCGCGTGGTTGTGTCAGCCTGGGAGTGAGGATATTTGACTGTGAGGGGGCATCACAGACACCGCAGATTCCAATCTCGTCTGTGTGTGCACCTGTGTTTAGTTTAGTATACAAAAGGGCACAAATAGACTTTTAGAGATACCGCACGGAAGCAGGAGCTTCGGACCATCGAGTCCACGCTGACCAGCAGTCACTTGCACAAGCCCACACAAGAGGGACAAATTACAATTTTTACCAAGCCAATTAGCCTACAAACCTGTACGTCTTTGGAGTGTGGGAGAAAACCGGAGAACCCAGAGAAAACCCACGCATGTCATTGGGAGAACGTACAAATTCCGTACTGAAAGCACTCATAGTTGGGATCGAACCTGGGTCTCTGGCATTGTAAGACATCAACTCTACTGCTGCTGATGTACGGTACCTCAATGCCATTTTCCTGTCCCGTCCTCATATCCCTCGATTCCTTTAATATCTAGAAATTTATCAATCTCTATTTTGAATGCAATTCATGATTGAATTTCCACAGCCCTTTGCGGCATAGAATTACAAAGACTCGCCACCCTCTGCATAAAGACATTCTTCCACGCCGCTGTCTAAACTACCCTACCTAACCAACAACCTAACTAAACTATTATTTTTGTGATGGTCATCTTCTTCTTTGACATCTTCCTTGCACCACTCTCCCTCGAGCTTTCAAAGTCCTCTGTACATCTCAATGAGATCACATCTCAATGAGATCACGTCTCAATGAGATCACATCTCATTCTTCTAAATTCGAGAAAACACAAGCCTCGCCTTCTCAGTCCCTCCTCATGGGATGGATCCATCAATCTAAACCCATTCTAGTGAATCTTCAGTGCACGCTACAGGTAGTAGGTCAGGAGAGCAAAATTGTCGACAAATGAGGCAGTAACTGTGACCTTCCAACAATGGACACAAAATATGAACTATTACTTTTCCTGCAGGTGCTGCCTAAGCTGCTGAGTGTGTTCAATATTTTTTTTGCATTTAAACATGCGTGAAAACAGGCCCTTTGGCCCAATGAGTTGGATGATCAGCCATGATCATATTGAATGGCGGTGCAGGCTCGAAGGGCCGAATGGCCTACTCCTGCACCTATTTACTATGTTTCTATGTTTCTATGAGCCCATGCGACCCCCTGTTCACTAGCACTGTCCTATACACTAGGCACAATTTTTTTTTTTTACTGAAGTCAATTAACCTTCTTGAACACTTCTAACTTTATGGAGTGTAGAAGGAAACCGAAGCTCCCAGAGAAAACCCACGCAGGTCATGGGGAGAACGTACAAACTCCGTATAGACAGCACCTGTAGTCAGGATTGAACCAGGGTCTCTAGCGCTCTAAGGCAGCAGCTCTACCGCTGCTTCACAGTTCCTGAAAGAATACGAGACCTTGCTTGTTTGTTCTTGTGGACTATTTTTATTTTTCCGTGTTAAAAGGTCCCATCAGCTGCAGAGATCTAGCATGTGGTTTGAAAGTGGACACACTAAGATCACGTTCCCAAGTTAGAGCAATAGAATTAGGCCATTCGGCCCATCGAGTCTACTCGACCATTCAATCATGGCTGATCTCTGCCTCATAATCCCACTTTCCTGCCTTCTCCCCATAACCCTTGACATCTGTTCTAATCAAGTATTTGTCTATCTCTGCCATAAAAATATCCACTGGCTTGGCCTCCACAGCCCCCTGTGGCAATGAGTTCCGCAGATTAACTACCCTCTGACTAAAGAAGTTCCTCCTCACCTCCTTTCTAATAGAGTGCCCTTTAATTCTGAGGCTATGATCTCTGGTCCTAGACTCTCCCACCAGTGGAAACATCCTTTCCACACCCACTCTATCTGTGCCTTTCATTATTCTGTAAGTTTCAATGAGGTTCCCCCCTCAACTTTCCAAAACTCAAGCGAGTACAGGCCCAGTGCTGTCAAGCGCTAATCATATGCTAACCCACTCATTCCTGGAATCATTTGTTGTAAACCTCCTCTGGACCCTCTCCACACCCTTCTTCAGATATGGGGCCCAGATTTGCTCACAGTACTCCAAATGTGGCCTGACCAGCGCCTTAGAGATCTCAGCATTACTTCTCTTGAGGTCAATTAAGAGGGGATATCTAAAAAGGAGATCCATGACCAAACCCAGAACCTACCATTTTAATCTGAAATTACTGAAAATTATTACCAATGTATACCCCGTATATGTGAACCTGCATTATTGAAGCAAAATGAGGGTTGCACCAGAGTAAGATGGTAATCGGTCACATCTCAGGAAGCATGAGACGTTAGGAAAAGAAAGTATTGCCTGCTGCATAATTAGAGAAACTGAAGCCTTTCAGTCATATCCTTCCCTCCAGCTTTACATTTCACTCTTCCCCTTCCTTATCAAACACCATTAACCTCTGCAGACAGAACAATGGCACACAGCATAGTTGCTGCCTTACAGCACCAGATACCCAGGTTCCATCCTGTCTATGGGTGCTTTTTGTAGGTTAATTGGTGTCCGTATATTGTCCCTAATGTGTAGGATAGAATTAGTGCACGAGTATCACTGGTTGGCGCCAAGGGGGACTCTGCCCTTGTTACGAGTGGGGGGATGGGGAGTGAGAGAAGATTCACAGGGTATAGAAGAGACCCTAGTGAGAGCCTCACCTATGGTAGAAGAGGGGAACCCCCATTCCCTGAAGAATGAAACTAAACTCCAGCCTAGTCATTATCTCTATCTGCAATTCTCCCCGTCACTGTATCCACATATCACATGCCAGGCTTTGCCCCACTGTTAATGGTCTTTTCCAGTCTACTCCATCCGTTTGAGGAAGGGTACGGCGCTTTGCTTTGAGCCATGACTCAATCTAAATATAGACAAAGTGCTGGAGTAACTCAGCGGGTTAGGTAGCATCTCTGAAGAACATAGATAGTTGACATTTCGGGTCGAAACCCTTCTTCAGTTGATTGTCAGGGGAGGGGTGGAGGGGAAAAAAGCTGGAAGAGAGGTGGGGCAGGAAAGGAATGACAGGTAATAGGTTGATGCAGGTGAAGCGAAGGAGGTGCGTTGATTGGCAGATGGTGGATAAAGGCCAAGAGATGGAAAAACAGGTGTGAGACAAAAGGATTGAAAAGTTGCAAACTGTGAAGCTAGAGGAAAGGATGCAGTGGAAGGGGAGGGGATTCAATCCGAATGTTGCTTTGGTTCTTGTCGACACCTAGTTCCTACCTCCACTACGAGCAATCCAACACCCTTTTGATTTTCACTACCTATAGAGTTAACGGTATTATTTTAAAAAATCATACATTATACATTGATAATCGCACAATTACTTTATATTTAATTTTTCTTCTGATATAAAAAACAGGAATTGAACTCTCCACAGACTCAAATCCAGAGTTAAGAAGATGGGTTGCTGTTGGTGGAGGTCAACAATAATGTCAGCCAAAGGCTATGACTCCATGGGGTTCTTCAGGCCAGTATCCCATTCCCAGCCATCCTCAACTGCTTCATCAATGGTCTTCGGAAGGCATAGCCTTAAAGTAAGGCAGCTAACAGCTACAGTTCAGTTCCATTTTTAATGCCTCAGACAATTAAGTAATCCATAACTGCAATGGGCTGCCGATATATTAAGCCGGAACCATTCGCCAGACTGAAGAAGCATCCCGACTCGAAACGTCACCCGTTCATCCTCTCCAAAGATACTGCCGGACCTACTGAGTACTTCCAGCATTTATTTTGCCCAACGCATTGGTTGATTGATTGATTGATTATTGTCACAAGTACTTGGTGCAGTGAGATTCTTTGTTTTGCATCCAGTGCAAGGATGCAAAGAGTCGCCACATGTAGGACACCAACAAAGTTAGTAAAGTAATCAATATAGTCCAGGTAGTCCCTCTATCTTCTCACCCCTCCTACCGCCTCCAAACCCTCCCCCCCCCCCCCCCCCCCCCCCCCCCCCCCCCCCACGTCAGTCCCTCTTTGTTCATTGTTCAGATGCTGCCTAATCTACTGATTATTTTTACAGCATCTGCAGTTTTTTAAATTTCCAAATGCTGGTCTGACCTATAATACCCGTCCAATAATTAATATATAGAAAATTAACTTCCAATTCACCAGTGTACCCAGAAACACCATTTGTTGGTTTAATTCTGGTTAACTAGAGGACAAAGATGCCTCTTGAACGATTTGAAGGGAAGGGAAAATAATTGAACATGCTTTACGATCATTTTGCAGTCCAGGTTATTATTTTAATTATTTACTGTCAATATGGATAAATCCAGCAGCCTTATGAAAGAGGTGGGCACAAGATGGAGGAGAGAGAGAGAGAAAATTAGATTTGGGGGAGGGGAGTTTATTTCTTCTAGTTTTCTATGGCTTAGGAGTCAACAGAGAGGGGGTCAAAGGTCACTGGGCAAATAAAAAGAAAACATAAAGGCAGTTGGTGGGGGAAAGAAATCCTCTGGAATTGGCGGCAAGCTTTTCACACACACAAAGTAATTAGCAAGTCTATGAGTCACTAGTTGACAATCAATGTGGAGGAGTAAAGGAGGCGGCCACTGGAAAAAGGCCGAAGAGATCTCTCCCCTTGTGCCCAACACAATGAGAAACCGGTTGCAAAATAAATGTTTGAGTAAGAATCCACACCTGCACTGCATTGGGCAACTTAAACTAGGAAAGACAGATTGAGACACAAAACTAAAACCCAACGCCTTTTACCATATCCGGCTGGTATCACCGATGACATCAGTATTACAGCACACAAAGTGCTGGCGTGACTCAGCGGGTCAGGCAGCAACTTTCTGGAGAACATGGGTAGGAGACGTTTCAGGCTGAGACCCTTCTTCAGACCCAGCAGCATTATGCCCACCCTTGCTCACTCAGCAAGCTCACCTGGAGAGCACTGTTGCGGGATCTGGCAAGACTTGCCTTTCAATTTAGCACACCTATGACCATAGCCATTCTCAGGGTGTTAGAGCAGATTCAGATTCAGATTCAATTTTAATTGTCATTGTCATTGTCAGTGTACAGTACAGAGACAACGAAATGCATTTAGCATCTCCCTTGAAGAGCGACATAGCAAACGATTTGAATAAAAAAATAATGTGTCCGGAGGGGGGGGGGTGGTGATTGGCAGTCACCGAGGTACGTTGTTGAGTAGAGTGACAGCCGCCGGAAAGAAGCTGTTCCTCGACCTGCTGGTTCGGCAACGGAGAGACCTGTAGCGCCTCCCGGATGGTAGGAGGGTAAACAGTCCATGGTTGGGATGAGAGCAGTCCTTGGCGATGCTGAGCGCCCTCCGCAGACAGCACTTGCTTTGGACAGACTCAATGGAGGGGAGCGCGGAACCGGTGATGCGTTGGGCAATTTTCACCATCCTCTGCAATGCCTTCCGGTCGGAGACAGAGCAGTTCCCATACCATACTGTGATGCAGTTGGTAAGGATGCTCTCGATGGTGCAGCGGTAGAAGTTCACCAGGATCTGAGGAGACAGATGGACCTTCTTCAGTCTCCTCAGGAAGAAGAGACGCTGATGAGCCTTCTTGATCAGAGTAGAGGTATTGTGGGTCCAAGAGAGGTCATCGGAGATGTTGACTCCCAGGAACCTGAAGCTAGAAACACGTTCCACCTCCGTCCCGTTAATGTGGATGGGGGTGTGCGTGCCGCCTCTGGACTTCCTGAAGTCTACAATGAGCTCCTTGGTCTTCTTGGAGTTAAGGGCCAGGTTGTTGTCAGCGCACCATGCAGCTAAGTGCTGGACCTCCTCCCTGTAGGCCAGCTCATCGTTGTTGCTGATGAGGCCAATCACCGTTGTATCATCTGCATACTTGATGATGGTGTTAGTACCATGTACAGGTGTGCAGTCATAGGTGAAGAGGGAGTAGAGGAGGGGGCTCAGCACACAGCCCTGAGGAACGCTGGTGTTCAGGGTGAGGGTTGAAGAGGTGTGCTTGTCTAACCTCACAGACTGGGGTCTGTTGGTTAGAAAGTCCAGTATCCAGTTGCAGAGGGAGGGGTCGATGCCCAGGTTACCGAATTTGGTGATCAGTTTTGATGGAAAAATGGTGTTGAAAGCAGCTTTCCCCCCCCCCCCCCCCCCCCCCCCCCATTCCACTGCGCTGCACAACAGCTCCAGTAGCACAAAAACAACACCAATCAAAAGTGAAAACATCCTTTTCTAAGAGGGAACCAGAAAGAAAACTTATCAATTACACCTTCCTCATCCAACCAACAACATCCATAGTTCAACATCACAATTTGTAAATAACATGACGCATTAACGGTGTTCAATTTGACTTTAGACTTCAGAGATACAGCACGGGACCAGGCCCTTCGGGCCATCGAGTCCGTGCCGACCACTGATCACCTCATACACTAGCCTCATCCTACACACCAGGGATAATTTATAATTTTACCAAAGCCAATGAACCTATAGACCTACATGCCTTTCGAGTGTATCCAGACAAAATCCACTCAAGTCGTAGGGAGAACGTACAAACTGCGTGGACAGCACCCGTAGTCAGGATCGAACCTGGGTCTCTGGTGGTGTAAGGCAGCAACTCGTCCATTGCACCACTGTGCCCCTCTTCACTCTCTCCTGTCCCCACTCAACACCCCCGCAATTGCAAATAATTTATTGCTGTATGTTTTGCTGTAGTTCATTACTGTATCCACACCAACATCTTTTACATATCCCTGAAACGTGTTTTCATATTGCCACAATCTCCTGTTCACTGTGTAATAAATTTCTCTTATTTCTGATTGCATCAATATGGTTAAGGTCATCTTGACCTTTAAACTCCTTCTGTATTTCAGATCAAAATAATTGCTCTTAGTTTTGGTCTATTATCATCACCTATACCAAGGTATAGTGAAATGCTTTGTTTTGCATGCTATCCAATCAATTCAAATATTACTGCACATAATACTATATATAAATACAACCTAGCTATACTAAAGTATAATAGGTATAGCAAACGGAAAGATACACAGTGCTGAACATAATCTTAGCATTGGAGTGTAAAGGGCCTGTCCCACTTAGGCGATTTTTTAGGCGACTAGACCAACGCCAGATGGTCGCCAGGGTGTTGCCTGTATGGTTGTGAGAAGTCTCCTCAGTCGCCCAAAGAGTCATAGCTGTTGAAATTTTTTCGGAGACAGCCAGCGGCAGTGGGTTTGATGCCAATGAGCATAGCTTAACTTCTCCTGACGTGGCGCTGGCGTAGTTGTCGCCAAATTAACGTAGGTTGTCGCCGGTGCTGACTTTGTACTTTTTTGTTGTTAAAGTAATGATTCTATTTCAAATTTCATGTCGAAGGGGGGGTCCAGTCGCCGGTTTTTTGACGACCTGCTACGACTATGACAGTCGCCAGCAGTCGCCTAAAAATAGCCTAAGTGGGACAGGCCCTTGACATTTCTGGAGACAAAAGTTTAATATCCGCAATGAGGTACAGTAGTGGTGAATCGGTCAGTACCCTAGCTTATGGAAGGACGGTTCACAAGCCTGATAACAGATGAAGCTGTACCTGAGTCTGGTGGTGCATGCTTTCACGTTTCTGCTTCTTCTGCCTGTTGGGAGTGGGGAGAAGGAGGAATGACCAGGGTGGGAACGCCCTATGATTATGTTGGCTGCTTTCTCAAGGAAGCTTGAAGTGTAGATGGAGAGAGGCACAAAAAGCTGGATAACTCAGCAGATCAGACAGCATCCCTGGAGATAAGGAATAGGTGACGTTTTGGGTCAAAACCCTTCTTCAGGCTGAGAGCCAAGGAAAAGGGAAACGAGAGATATAGACGGTAATGCTGGAGTAACTCAGCTCAGCAACCATTCCTTCTATCTAGAGATGCTGCTTGTCCCACTGAGTTACTCCAGCTTTATGTGTCTATCTTCACTTTAAACCAGCATCTGCAGTTCCTTCCTACATAGTGTATATGGAGATTTTGTTCTGTGCGATGGGCTGGGCTACATCCACAACTATCAGTTATTTCATGCAATATTGGGACGAGCTGTTGCCAAATCAGGTTGTGATGCTACCTGACAATATGCTCTCTGTAGAAGTTTATTCAAAGAACATAAGAAAAATGTGAGGTTATCCATTTTCGCGGCAAAAACAAGGGGGCAGATTATTATCTCAATGGGGTTAGGTTAGGTAAGGGGGAGGTGCAGCGAGACCTGGATGTTTTTATACACCAGTCACTGAAAGTTGATGTGCAGGTACAGCAGGCAGTGAAGAAAGCTAATGGAATGTTGGCCTTCATAACAAAAGGATTTCAGTATAGGAGTAAAGAGATTCTTCTGCAGTTGTATAGGGCTCTGGTGAGACCACATCTGGAGTATTGTGTACAGTTTTGGTCTCCTAATTTGAGGAAGGACATCCTTGGGATTGAGGCAGTGCAGTGTAGGTTCACGAGATTGATCCCTGGGATGGCGGGACTGCCATATGAGGAAAGATTGAAAAGACTAGGCTTGTATTCACTGGAGTTTAGAAGGATGAGAGGATATGTTATAGAAACTATAAAATTATAAAATGATTGGATAAGCTAGATGCAGGAAAAACGTTCCCAATGTTGGGCGAGTTCAGAAGCAGGGGCCACAGTCCTAGAATAAAGGGGAGGCCATTTAAGACTGAGGTGAGAAAAAAACTTTTTCACCCAGAGAGTCGTGAATTAGTGGAATTCCCTGCCACAGAGGGCAGTGAAGGCCAAGTCACTGGATGGATTTAAGAGAGAGTTAGATAGAGCTCTAGGGGCTAGTGGAATCAAGGGATATGGGGAGAACGCAGGTACGGGTTATTGATAGGGGACGATCAGCCATGATCACACTGAATGGCGGTGCTGGCTCAAAGGGCCGAATGGCCTCCTCCTGCACTTATTTTCTATGTTTCTATGTTTCTATAAGTACTTAAAAGAGCAACCACAGTTCTGGAAAAAGGGTCTTGTGGACAGATGAGACGAAGATTAACTTGTATCAGAGTGATGGCAAGAGAAAGTATGGAAGAGATAAGGAACCACCAAGATCCAAAGCATACCACCTCATCTGTGAAATACAGTGGTGGGGTTTTATGGTCTGGGTATATATGGCTGCTGAAGATACTGGCTCACTTATCTTCATTGATGATACAACTGCTGATGGTAGTAGCATAATGAATTCTGAAATGTATCACATTCTATCTGCTCAAGTTCAAACCAATGCCTCAAAGCTCATTGGCCGGTGGTTCATTCTACAGCAAGGCAATGATCCCAAACATACTGCAAAAGCAACAAAAGAGTTTTTCAAAGCTAAAAAATTGTCAATTCTTTAGTGGCCGTCAATCACCCAATTTGAACCCAATTGAGCATGCCTTTTATATTTTGAAGTGAAAACTGAAGGGGACTAGACCCCAAAACAAGCATTAGCTAGAGATGGTAATCCTCCGTCAGTTTCGCCACCTCCAACGTGACCCCACTACTCGCCACATCTTCCCATCTCCCCCCATATCTGCCTTCCGCAAAGACCGCTCCCTCCATAACTCCCTTGTCAATTCTTCCCTTCCCTCTCGGTCCACCCCCTCCCCGGGCACTTTCCCTTGCAACCGCAAGAGATGCAACACTTGTCCCTTTACCTCCCCCCTCGACTCCGTTCAAGGACCCAAGCAATCGTTCCAGGTGCGACAGAGGTTTACCTGCATCTCTTCCAACCTCATCTATTGCGTCCGCTGCTCTAGATGTCAGCAGATCTATATCGGTGAGACCAAGCGGAGGTTGGGCGATCGTTTCGCCGAACACCTCCGCTCGGTCCGCAATAACCAAGCTGACCTCCCGGTGGCTCAGCACTTCAACTCCCCCTCCCACTCCGTCTCCGACCTCTCTGTCCTGGGTCTCCTCCATGGCCACAGCGAGCAGCACCGGAAATTGGAGGAACAGCACCTCATATTCCGTTTGGGGAGTCTGCACCCCGGGGGCATGAACATCGAATTCTCCCAATTTTGTTAGTCCTTGCTGTCTCCTCCCCTTCCTCAGCCCCCCTGCTGTCTCCTCCCATCCCCCAGCCTTCTGGCTACTCCTCCTTTTCCCTTTCTTGTCCCCACCCACCCCCGCCCCCGATCAGTCTGAAGAAGGGTTTCGGCCCGAAACGTTGCCTATTTCCTTCGCTCCATAGATGCTGCTGCCCCCGCTGAGTTTCTCCAGCTTTTTTGTGTAACCATGGGTGCAATACAGGCCTGGCAGAGCATCACCAGAGAAGACCCCCAGCAACTGGTGATGTCCATGAATCGCAGACTTCAAGCAGTCATTGCATGCAAAGGATATGCAACAAAATACTAAACATGACTACTTTCATTTACATGACATTGCTGTGTCCCAAACATGAATGTGCCCTGAAATGGGGGAACTATGTATAAACACAGCTGTAATTTCTATATGGTGAAACCAAAATGTATAAAAATGGCCTTTGTTAAAATCTGACAATGTGAACTTTAACCACATGTGATATTTTCTACTACAAATCTCAAATTGTGGAGTGCAGAAGCAAATAAATAAATGATGGGTCTTTGTCCCAAACATTGTGGAGGGCACTGTAAATATCTGGTGAATGACAGAGAAGTGAGTTTAAAATTAGTGGTAGAAAAAACAATGGAGCCTTACTTACAAGATGCATTAATGAAGAGTCAACATGAACTTTTAAAGGAAAATTAACCAACTCTACTGAATAATTGAAAGAGGTGATAAAGCAAGCACATGAGCATAAATCAATAAATTATATTTATCTGGTTTTCAAAGCCCTTTGATAAGGTTCTGCATAATGAAGGTTAAGTCAAAAGAATGGATAATTCTCTGGCTGCTACACAGAACGCAGAGAATTGGCCCGTAATTCAGTGGCAGGAGGCAGGACGGGTCCCAAAACGATCATCATTCTTAACTGTTTATCAATTTCCAAAAATGAATTTGACTTTGGATCCAAAAGCACAATATCTGGTAATGGTGAAATGTTACAAATATGTAACCAGAGTACAAAGATCGTGGGTGGAGCAGCTGGAAAATGGGAATCTAAATGGGCGATAGGGATAAAGAGATAAGAGATTGGAAACTCCTGCAAGCGCCGTTGAGATGTTCAAGAGAGGACCCGACAGCGGGTGGCCATGGACGGGCCGTGACGGAAGTGGTGGAGGTCAGACGTGCTGCGGTAGGTGCCGGAGATCGGAGCGTCATTGAGAACAGAGGGTGTCGGCATGGGGGGGGCTGCCGAGATTAAAGAGGGAACATTGAGGACAACATGGAACACTTTGCAACTTTATCAGCATCCTAACCATGGCGACTCCTTGCATACTTTGCGCATGGTATAACCAAAATCAATAGAAAATCATAGCTGCTGAGGTAGCGGTCAGTGTTGGGCAGTATTGTTGCTGGGAAGAAGTTGTTCTTATACATGAAGGTCATGGTTTTCAGGTTCCTGCGCCTCCTTCTTAATAGTGGTAGCCAGATGAGTGTGGCCATGGTGGTTTCGTTTGTTGATGATAATAGCTGCCTTTTGGAGGCAATGCCTCCTGTAGATGCCCTCGATGGTGGCCTGGACAATACCTGTGACAGAGCGGGCAATGTCTACCACTCTGCAGCGTTCAAGTTACCGAAACAGGCCATGATGCAACCAGTCAGTATGCTCTCTGCCATATATCCGGAGAATTTCGGTAAGAGTGTACTGGGACTGTGTGCTGAAGCAAAGCAGGAATTTCATTGTCCTATACAGGGACACGTGACAATAAATTCAACTTGAATAAATTTAACTTGAACGGTAACCTGCCAAATCTCCAAAGTCTTTAACGAACTAGAGGCATTCCTGTGACTGCATCAACATGCTGGGCACAGGAAGATCTTCAAATGTATGAACACCCAGGAACTTGAAGCTGCTTTAAATTTGGGTGGGTGGGACACTGGGGGTCTCTTGTAATCATTTATCTTCTCCATTCTATCCGAGGTGAAATGAGACGAGGCCACCTCCAAAAGCCCTGACAATTGAGATTGGACACAATCCCGACCTCCGGTGCTGTCTGTGTGGCCTTTGCATCTTCTCCCTGTGACCGCATGGGTGTTCTTCAGCTGCTCCTGTCTACTCCCGTCACAAGAAAGTGTTGGTCGATAGGTCAGTTGCACACAGTTATTGCCCCCAGTATAAGACATGGTGGAACTGAAGGGATTGTGAGGGAGGATAGGTAACAGGGAAGATTAATGGAGAAAATGGGATGGCTCTGTGAGCCAGCGTGAATTTGATGGGCCGAATGGTCTTGTATGGGAATATGTCGTTTTTAAGAATCTACATTGAATTACAGAGAATAAGCAACCCCATAGCGAGCAGTCTGTTGTCATTTATACTCCTCAGATCAATCGAATTTATCTCATCATCCCCTTAACCCCACAGTGAACTGATCTTATGTTTCTTTAGTCAGAGTGTTGAATCTGTGGATTTCTTTGCTACAGAGGGTTGTGGAGGCCAAGTCAATGGCAGAGATAGATAGATTCTTGATTAGAGCGGGTGTCAGGGATTATAAGAGAGGGTTATGGTGAAAAGGCAGGAGAATGGGGTTAGGAGGGAGAGATAGATCAGCCATAGTTGACTTGATGGGCTGAATGGCCTAATTCGGCTCCAATCATTTATGACCTCTGTCTAGTTTCCCCTCACCTTTGCTATTCATCTCAATTATATATATGTGTGTGTGTGTGTGTGTGTGTGTGTGTGTGTGTGTGTGTGTGTGTGTGTGTGTGTGTGTGTGTGTGTGTGTGTGTGTGTGTGTGTGTGTGTGTGTGTGTGTGCGTGTGTGTGTGTGTGTGTGTGTGTGTTTTATATGTGAGTATGTATGTGTACATATACACACACACTTAGCCTTTTATTCCCTCGTTTATTATATTGTTTACAGTGTACTATGTTTACATATTCTATGGTGCTGCTGCAAGTAAGAATTTCATTGATCTATCTAGGACAGATGACAATAAAATAATCTCTCTCTCTCTTGAACTGTTTCTTGTGGCAGTCTGAGTAGGAGGGAGGTCGAGATTAAACACGAGAATCATGCAAATCCTGCACTTTTATTAAACTAATTTAGCGAACCTAGTCTGAAAGATCACAGTAACGCTGGCACTGTCACTACAGATTACGCCCGTTATAATGCTTTCAAAGTCATTTTCTACGCATCCGTGATTTCAAACAACCAAGAGTCGTCGGTTGTTTCAAAGTTTAAAATAAAAACAATCACTGAATTCCTAACCATATAAATATACTGGATACCATTGAAATCCACTCATTCCATATCCAAACAAACCCTTGATCTTTCACCCACCTTCCATCCATTATTTATTAATGTTAGTAGACCTAAATATTAAAAAATATCTCCCCTGTAGGTTTCCACATCCCCTTTAGTTCTATTCACATACAGGGGTCTATTAACAAGCGCATGGTATTGAACAGCCCCTTTAATTTATATTTACATACATAGAAGCTCAAACAGGGCTCTAATTTCAACACAGTCTTAATATTCACGCAGTTCACTAGAACATGGCATGGCTGCTATCTTTAGAAATCCCATTTACCGTTGTTACCAGTCTATAATTTAAATCAATCTCGAGGCTTAAAAGGTGAAATATGAGACACACATTTTCAGCTTAATGAACAAAGGGCAAAGAGTTTAGCATAAAGAAAGCTGGGTGGTCCCAGCGCGGAGTACACACTGCGCACTTCTGCTGTATTCAGGCTGAATCCCTGCTGTCCATTCCAGTTGACTTCAATAACTCAACTTTTATTTTGCTTCCTTCAAGAAGCAGAAGGAATAGTAATTAAAGATAACAACCCCCCCCCCCCCCCCCCCCCCCCCCACACACACACATACACACACACACACACACACACACAGCTTTATGCTCGGCAGTATCTGTCCAGATACATATCAGGCCCCTCACAGAACCGCACCACCAATATCACAAGGAGGATCGCATGCTCGGTCTGTTTCTAATGGAGAACCGGTCTCAGTTTCATTGCACAAGCGGCGTAGATGAATCGCAAACCCGATATAGGATTACTTCTGATCCATCACACAATTCCCATTAGTATTACATACTTACTTCTAATCCATCAAGCATGCACACAGGATCAGTCCACTCTCAGCATAAGTCCAGCAAATTCGACTTCAAGTGGAATGCATGCGATACAAAATGGCAGATGGTACCAATTCTTCATGCCTTGCTCGAACAGATGCTTAAAACTGAGCACCCATGTCCCATTATTCCACACTCCATATTAACGCGACATAAAAGGAGGCCATTTCATCCCATCTCTCGGCTCAAAGAGTAATCCCAATATCTCCAGCCAAGTTGCTAACCCACACATCATTGGGGTGTGGGAGGAAACGCGAGCACCCAAATGAAACCCATGCCTAACACAGGGTGAATGTGCAAACTCCAACTAGACAGCACTGGAGGTTAGAAGTGTAGGAAGGAACTTCAGATGATGGTTTATACCAAAGATAGACGCAAAGTGCTGGAGCAACTCCAGGTACCATCTTATTGACAGTCAGTCGACCAAACAGAAGGAAAGTCTTTTGATATTACGCAAAGGGAATTAGCAGGGTTTTCAGGTTCACTGCTGAATCAACTGCCTATTAGAAATGTAACAAACTCTTGCAAGTGAAAGGTTGAGGAAAGTGGATGGAGCCAGAATCAGATGCCTATTAACATCTGATATTCACTGCCAAAGACTCAGAAATAAATATAGAAGCCTTGCCAAGGATGTGCAATGCTGAGGCAGATGTACAGCAATGGTTTGACTTCATTATTGATGTGGAAACAATGCGCAGGCAATGCCTTCGTGCGATTTTATGTGAGGTGCAGTTAGATTAACTGAGTTTAGCGTTTAGAGGTACAGCGTGGAAACAGGCCAACCGAGTCCGCGCCGGCCCGCCCACGATCCGCGTACATTAGCACTATCTTACACAGGAGGGACAAAGTACATTTTGTACCAAAGCCAATTAACCAACAAACTTGTAGGTCTTTGGAGTGTGGGATGAAACTCACCCTAGGCTGTGGGCTGAGCATCATAAATGAGTCTAGAATTTAACTTTCGTGACCCATATATCGGAACTACATGAAATTTTGCACAGATTTAGATGAAATATAAATGAGAAGGAAGTCATAACTCGTCAGTGCCAAAAATTGCACATTAATTAATTAAACTAATTAGAAAATGAGATCGAAAAAGTAAGCGCCATCTCGTGTGCAATGCCTTTCTTACACCATAGGGAGTCTAATTCCGTGCTGCGGTCTATTTAAACCATATATAATATATATGGTATTATATAATATATGGCCTAATTAATCGGTGAGGGCAGTTCCTCTGTGTTCCCCTGTTTACTGAACCCCACTGACTGCCAGTGTGCAGAGTGGGGGTCACGCCAATAGTGGAACTGGGGCAGTGCCAGGCTGGGGGAAGGCTAAGGCATCTTCCACCGACAGGAAAATGCCTAACCCAAACCCTAACTCGTCCCTCTTCCAGAGCTGCCCACGGCTGGAGCTGGAGTCGCTTTGGGACCGGCTGCAGGCTCCGTACGTCCACCTCGGCCAGCATGCCCTTCTGGATCATCGTAGTGATGATGGTGGGGAGCGGCACTGCCCTGCACGCCACCCGGGCCGCCTTCAGCACCCCCATAGCGCTGGCTCCATCAGTCCACTGGCTCGCTTGCTGCAACACCGGCCTACTGACAGCCCGACCGACCTCGCTCGCTCGCACCACCCACCAGCCGTCCGACCACTCGCAGCACCCAACGGCAATCCGACCACTCGCAGCACTCACCGGCTGACCGACCACTCTCATTACCCACCAGCGGCCCAGCCCAACTCTCACCACCCACCAGGTGGGTGAAGGCCCGACAGCCTGACCGATCCTCCACAGAATCCATCGGCCTACCAACAAGCCCGACCTACAGACTGACCGATTGACCGACTGACTGACCAACCGGCAGAATAACCGACTGACTGACCCTAACCCTAATCCTAATCCTAGCTCTACATTTGTTATTTATCATGTTATTAACAGTTCGCATAATTTATTTATATTACTAAAAGTCTGATCTTGACCACTTCCTGTTGTTCTGTATATTAACATATAACAATTACAGCACGGAAACAGGCCATCTCGGCCCTACAAGTCCATGCCGAAAATTTGATTTTAGAAAAAACGCTGCCACTTGTGGCTGTGATTTTTGCTCATCTCACTCAGAGCCCCCCTCCGCTGCGAAGGACAAGAGGATTTTTCCAATTGATGAAAATTAAAAGAGTTATTAGTGTTTAAAAAATATTGAGATTCTCTCTCCTGAAGGCCACACCCCTTCCATAGAGACTATAAAACCCGGACGTGTTGAGTGCCTCAGTCAGTCGCTGCAAGATGGGGGAGTAAGAGGGTCATGTCTCTCAGTGTGAGCTGTGAATAACACTGAACACATGTCTACTAAACTGTGAGTGGTTTTACTGACGTGTCAGTGCCCTTAATGTGGTTTGAAAATATAGTTTGCAAATGCTAAAGCTGTGTTGCCTTTGGTTTGGAAATGCTAAAGCTGAGTTATCTTTGGTTTGGAAATGCTAAAGCTGTGTTGCCTAATTAAAGTTGCCTTGCCTAATTAAAGTTACCTTGCCTTCTATATAATTAAATGTCTAATCTTGACCACTTCCTGTTTGCGCTTTATATTGATTTTAGAAAAAACGTTACCACGTACGGCTGTAATTTTTGGCCATCTTACTCAGAGTCACCCTCCGCTCATCAGGTACCGATAATTTTTCCCGTCGATGAAAAATAAGTTATTAGTGTTTAAAAAATGTCGAGATTATCTCTCCTGTCAATCACACCATGAAGGCCACTCCCCTTCTGGTGGGAGGGACGATAAAACCCAGAAATGTGGGCACGGCTCAGTCTCTGAAAGATGGAGGAAGGAGAGGTCACAACTCTGTCTTTAGTGGCCTTGCACCCTGCTTGAAATGGTATGAAATTGCACTTGAATTTGGTGGCCTTGCACTCTGCTTGAAATGGAATTTCAAGGAATAGCCTTGAGTCAACTGCCAGCCTACCAGCCGTGAGTGAGCTGCCAGCACACCAGGCTTGAGTGACTGAGCCGCCAGCCCAAGAATCCATTCGGCCCACAATGTCCACACTAGCCCTCTGGAAACCAGTCCCTTCAGCCCACAACACACATACTAGCGCTCCAGAAAGCCTTACCCCCTCCACTGGCCAGCAATATTGGAATTGGTGGAGAGGTGGAATATTGAGTTGGGGGACCAGCCCTCCCGTGTGATGCTGGGACCCAACGGGTCCCACTTAGTCTAGTAACTTTATAAAGATAAATCAATTGAAAAACAAAATTATCAACTAGGTTGGCATTACCTTTATTCCTTGGAAACCCTGTTATTGTTTTGATGTAATTAGGAGGCAGCCATGATCCCAGGGTCCTAGCGACCATAAAACAAAGCACGGGATTGGTCAATTTGCGTCCGACCTAAATGTCAAACGTGCATTGATTGGACAATTACTACTCGGAAAATTGGAACTTTTTCTCATATTTTGAAAAGAAAATGCAGGTTTTGGTTTTGACGAGTTTTAGGTATGATTTATATAATAGTTTTACACAATATGTTAAAAATTCAGGTAGTTCCGTGAGTTGGGTCACGTACTTGAACAAAAAAGCTCCTTGACCCACAGCCTACCCGGAGAAAACCCACGTGGTCATGGGGAAAACGTACACACTTCGTACAGACAGCACCCGTAGTCACGATCGAACTCGGGTCTCTGGCGCTGTTAAGGCAGCAATTCTACCGCTGCGCCACTGTGCCACCCAAACTCCCAAATATTCTCCATGGCAAGGCTCCTAATAACTCATAATGTACCTTTGACAAAAAAAATAAGCATTTTAGAAGCAATTATTATTTGATAGTAAGTGAACAGGATTAATCTGGGACCTTGCTCTGTGGATAACACTGGGGAATCTAAAAAGTATGGTGTTGCACAGCCCTTTTATAATGCTAACAACATCCATGGCACAAAGTACCCAGATTTGTCCTAGGGATGGTGGAAACAATATGCAGTTGCTACAAATTATTTTATTTATAAGCAAAGATTTCTGAAGGTTTTTGGGCCAAATTGGAGTTGACTTTCTGCATGTAACTGCAAGGAATGCAGTTGCAAATGAATCCCAGGTTTTGGCATGCTGGCATCTCATTGATGCATGGACACGTGGCTTAATTTGGCACACTTGCCAACTTAGACTCTGGTCAATTTCAGTTCCTGCCCTGGGATTTGGGAGCCAGGTCACGGGATCAAAGACACAGAGGTGCACAAGGCATTGGCGACTCCGCTGTTTGGTCTACACTCTATTATCAAAAGAAATTTATTAGGAAAATCACACCAAAATGCTTTGCCATTCCGACTTTGGAAAATATGGCATTAATTAGATGGACTAAAGAGTCACATATAGACAGAGTTTCAATTAGAACAGTTCAGTCAAACGCTTGCAAGAACTATTAATATCTTTCCCACTTTCAGAGCAGTAGCTTGATTCATACCATGGCAAAAGCCGAAAAAAACACATCCAAATGTAATTTGCAAAGACTGCACGGCACTGCCTTCACCACACATGTTTGTGATAACTGACATCTGATTTTTTTTTTGTTCTTTTGAAAAGCACCCTCAGTTTTTCCAGATAGGCTTCCAGCAGGTCATGCCTGATTGAAAAGCATTAAAGTAACAGCACATGATTACCGGGACAAACCATTTCCACTTAGCCAGCTGTATAAATACACGGACCCCACTGTACCCATCAAATGCAAAACACATTCTTGCAGAGCAACCAGCTAAAACCACAATTGTCCATGTTTGTCCCTGCATGGAGGAAGGCATTCAGGAGTGAAGCTGGCATGATCTGCTCAGATGGACTGCTGCCCACTTTAAATAGTCTGCAATCCCCCAGCTTAAAGTCATAGTGCTTGAAGGTTTTTGTCGTGAATATTTTGGCATTTTCTTGGGTATGACTTGATGAAAACAAGAACGGTGCAAAAATACTTCCGACATTCTCAGCAGCTACACATATATTCATTGGCGTTGTATTTGGTTGTGCTCACAGAAATATAATTATACCAGGCACCCTAACCTCTGAAGAAGGGTTTTGGCTCGAAATGTTGCCTATTTCATTGGCTCCATAGATGTTGCTGCACCCACTGAGTTTCTCCAGCACTTTTGCTTACCTTCAATTTTCCAGCATCTGCAGTTCCTTGTAAACAGGCACCAGCATCATCAATCTACACGTCTTCAACCCTAACTACTCATGTGGCTGCCTGGGGTGATACCCCTTCCCTTGTTTGAGGGGTATCTCCACCATACCCTGCACCCCCTAACATATAGCAGCAGAAGGACTCTAGTAGGCGGCGCAACTCTGGTCAGCAGCGGCCTCTGCAGCCTGTCCGCGTTTTTATTATTTTTTGTCTATGTTTATATGTAGTTTTTGTTATTTTTTGTTGGGGTGTGTGTGTGTGGGGGGGGGGGGGGTGGGGGGAGGGAGGGAGGGGGTAACTTTTAAATCTCTCCCTGCACTGGAGACCCGACCTTTTCTTGTCGGGTCTCCATTGTAGTTGGTGCTGTAACGAGGAGCGGCCTCCAACAGGAGGAGCCGGGGGCTCTGGTGCCAGACGACTCACCTCACCGTCGCGGAGCTGGCCGGGTCCGGAGCGGGTGGAGCGGTGGTGGTGGAGCACTGCTGCTGCTGCTGCTGCTGCTGCTGACTCGGAGGCTGCAACTGCGGGTCTGCGGACGGCGGCACCGGGAGCCCGCGGGTCCCTGGAGGGAGACCGCTTTTCAGGGTTCCTGCAACGGCGACTTCTCCCGCCCGAGTTGCGGGGTCGAAGAGATCCTGAAGCGGGGCCTTACAGCACCGCCCCCGCGCGGCTTGGAATGGCCGTGGGACTCTGCGAGCGCACGCCGGGCTCCAACATCAAGACCCGGTGTGCGACCTCGCACCACCCGGCGTGGTTTTAATGGCCGCGGGACAATCGCTATCGCCAGCCGGGGGCTTTGACTTTGACTCTGACATCGGGGGGGGGGGGGGGGGGGGAGTGCAGTGGAGAGATAAGTTTTTTTTGGCCTTCCATTACAGCAATGTGATGGATGTTTATGTAAAATGTAAATTATGTTGTGTCTGGGGTCTATTTGTTTGTAATGTATGGCTGCAGAAACGGCATTTCGTTTGGACCTCAAGGGGTCCAAATGACAATTAAATTGACTATTGACTATTGACTATTGACTATTGTTCTCCCCCACAGAGCCTTGGCACCAAGCATCAGTGAGTCCCTCAGTACGTACTCCTGCAGTCTGGAGTGGTCCAGTCGGCAACATTCCCCGACGGACATCTCGCTCTGCTGGGAGGCCAACAAGTTTTGGGCACCCACTGTTAATATTAATCTATTCTAGGACATCAGGTCAAATATTGCCACGATGCACGGCATTGCTGTGCAGAGATATGTTGACTAATGGCCAGTAGGATGCTGACTTCAGCAAGAAGAGCAACTTGAAGTGTAAGTAGGGGATAAGCCATTGCTTATGTCAAGAGATGTTGGTGCCCTTCTGATATGTGAGATTTTAAAACTTAATATTCATATCACTACAAGGCATGAATAGACCCATCTACATCTGGTCCAAACCCCCACCACAAGGAAGCCACTGCTCCTCAATTCCTCTTTGTGCGCCCCAACATCTCTTCCCACTCTCTCATCTGTCAGTTCGTCATCACCCCAATAGCAACGTTTAAATTCTCAGTAATTCAGCATTACTGGAGCTTTATCTACACGCTATACCCTTGGAGGTACTTCTCCGTGGATTGTCACCTTGCCGTGGTGGAGAAGCTTGTGTAGTCCTGAGATCCTGAGAGCGATGCCGTCTGGAGCTATGCTCCTGGTAGGGCCGCCCATGGCGGTAAGGTCGAGGGGAAGGACTCTGACAAAGAGCAATCCAACCAAGACGTCAATGGTGCAACAAGCGGAGGATGATGGCACCGCCTCACCCATTCCGACGTAGTGCAGCCCATAGAGTGCAGCAGCAGCAGCGCCTCGCTCGTGGCCCCATTGGTTGGCAGCCCGGCCAGCTGTCCCACCTTCAGACCTTCACTTACTGCCGACACCACCACCACCCCTCCTTCTCATGGCCGATCATCGGTTCATGAGTTGTATGGGGTGCCGGACTTTGCGCACTACATCGTGTGGGCCAAAACTCCTCAGCTGGCCCACCAGCTGGGCTTTGTGTACAGCCCAGCACCCGGGGCCAACTCATCATTCACCCAGCCACGGCCGAGTCGGTCAACGAATTGCCATCGGGAATTTGTCCCTTATTTTGACCCTTTCACCCTTATATGGGAGTGAGAAAGTTGGCAACCCTAGACTCTATGCCTCTCACAGTCATAAACTAAGCCATCTTGAGACAGACTGGTATCCATTGCAATAGATCGCTTACAAAATTACCCAACAGTTCAGAGCCCTTAGCACGTCAACTACAGATGATTTAAAAGTCTGACGGACGCAGGCAGGTTCAGCCACTTCTGCACAGTAAACCTCCAGCACACACGACTGCCAGCTGCCGCTGGTCCTTTACAGGCTGGTCACAAGACAGAGCCACCTGTTGAGGTGACACCTTCATGCAAGGACAGGGCCACCAACATGGACAGGAACCACAAAACACACAACACTCTCCCTCGCCACTCAAATGG
Source organism: Leucoraja erinaceus (assembly GCF_028641065.1). Classification (NCBI taxonomy): domain Eukaryota; kingdom Metazoa; phylum Chordata; class Chondrichthyes; order Rajiformes; family Rajidae; genus Leucoraja; species Leucoraja erinaceus. The sequence continues at coordinate 28,261,024 of NC_073394.1, read as the reverse complement.
GATGGGGGAGGGGGAGAAAGGCTTTGCATTGTTAAAGTAAGTACATAGATTTTCATCACACTTTTACCAAATGCATGTTCCTTGTTAAGGATGTAGAAGGTCTCTTATGTCTCTATTTACAGACCATTTCCTACTCAGATCTCCGCTTTCTCCATCCCGTAAAACAATTGTATGCAACTTCTTAAACATGATGTTCTCAACAAAATCTCTTCCCTCCCAAAGCATAACTCGCATAACTTACACATATCTTCTTATTTCAGGTTTACTGCCTCCCTGCCCCATTAGTTTTAGTTTTAGAGATACTGTGTGGAATCATCCCTTCACTCCACTGAGTCCACACTGACCATTGATCATAGTTCTATCCTACACACTAGGGACGATTTACAGAAGTCAATTAACCTACAAAACTGTGCCTCTTTGGAATGTGGGTGGAAACTGGAGCACCTGGAGAAAACCCACGTGGTCACGTGGAGAATGTACAAACTCCATACAGAGAGCACCTGCAGTCAGGATCATAATTCAAAATCATAAAATCAAAATTCATACTGCTGTGTAGTAAGCTGCCCAAGCAAAATATGAGATGCTGTTCCTCCAATTTGCGTTTAGCCTCACTCTGACAATGGAGGAGGCCTAGGACAGAAAGGTCAGTGTGGGAATGGGAAGCGGAATGAAGGTGTTTGGCAACCGGGAAATCAGGTAGGTAGGTCCAGGCACATTGAACCAAGGTGTTCAGTGAAACGATTGTCTAAAACCATCCAAACCACCCCCTCCCCAGGTACTTTCCCCTGCAACCACAGGAGATGCACCACCTGATTGATCAAAGGTATTCCTGCACTTGTGAACAGATACACTTGTATAATCTGTGCCTGATCTATCTGAACTTACTGGCCTTGGCTTCCTATATTGCTCCAGTGAAACTTAAAATAAATTGAAGGAAAAGCACTTTATTTTCGATTCGGCACTTTACAATTCGATCTGAATTTCCTTTTGTGATGGCTGCTCTTCTTTGAGTGGTGGGGTAGAGAGAAAGACCTAGGCAGTGAGCTTCTGAATAAAAGCCTCCTGCTGCCTCTGATTCTTATCTTATTTGTGGTCGCTAACACTACTTACTTCCACTGATAAAAATGCACAAACGAGAGGAAGGAAGGAAGGTTTGTGAGATGTGCGACTTCCTCTCCTGAAAACACCAGGAGAGCACCACGTTATATGTACACGTTTTACAGACAGAAGTGGGCCATTATTGCTGACTGGCCCGCTCCAGAGGGCAAGAGTGCGTGCTGAGGGACGCACTGAAGCTTGGTGCAGCCATCGCCAAGGCTCTGTGGGAGAGGATCACAGGCTAGGGTCCTTCTGCTGTACCTGCGACATGGGGCTCATGGTCTGGTGGAGACACCCTTCAAACAAGGGAAGGGATATCAACCTGGGGGCCACATGAATGGCAGGGGGGGGCTTGGAATAAGGATAGTTTGCAAACATTACTGAATATAAGACCAATGAATGTATAAATGCTGAGAATGCCGTAAGTGTGTTTGCACTTTTCTTATTTGATTAAAATAAAATTCTGAATAAGGTTTATGTGTGGAAAAAAACAAAAAATGCTGATGTTTATGCTTTACATGAGCCCCCTCTGAGTTTATTTTATCTATCGACACATCTGAGTACATCTTTCACCCTGGTGTCCCTCGCCCTGTTTGTGGAGTGTACCCATACTGCCTCAATGCTCACATCATGAAAATAAGACAATTGTGAGCGGTTATTTTCAGCGTTTTTACAGCAGTTATTAAAGTTATCGTATTCGCATATTAAAAGTTAACTGCCTTTATAATTAAAAAACATTGGCTTTGAGAAAGAGATCACTAAAAAAGACACTTGACCAAATCTGCAGCAAATGCCCCGAGACATTAGACTAGAAGTGAAGCAAAGGTTCTCATGCTGGTTAAGAGTTGCCACTGTTGGAGCTAATGGTCACACAAAGAATGAATAGAACATTCTTGCCCCAGCTGCTGACAACTTAACTTATTGAACACCAATTGGCTGAACATCAAGTACTGTGGCCTTTGGTGTGGTGGGGCGGTGGCGGAAGTGGGGAGGGGGTGCTAATAGTTGAATGTAATACATTGTCATTGTATGCTGCCAGATTAAACATGCCATGCAATGTGCAGTCAACAGCCCAGAACTAACCGGTGCCAAGTCCGATTTAGAAGTTACAGTGCAGCGCAGGTTGGCTTGGGTTGTTGGCATTGGCACTGGACTTTGGTTGTTATTCAGTCATCTGGAGAAAATAGACTAGAGCTTGTGCAAATGCAGATGTCACTGGCCAAGTGGAGCTCTGTAACGTGAACCAATGGACTGTGGAGCCAAGGGAATGGTCGAAGCTGGACTTGTGCCCACAACTCTTCCTTGCTAACACACGTGTCCCAATACCTCCCCTATTGAACATGCAGCAGTGGGTGTGGGGTCGGGGTGGGGAAGTGGGGGGGTTGACATGTGAAGGAATGCTGTTCTTTGAAGGCCATAAGAAAGGAGAAATAAATCTCCTGGACTGTTCTGCTGAAGGTCACATTGGCTTAGTTCATAGTTGAGCGAGTTACAAGGCCAGCAGCCTTCTGTCTTGCACACAGATGCAACTCACCCTGAACTGGCACACTTTATGGAATGAAAATAACCCAGCCAATGCTTCATAAAACCATAAGTAGAATAAAGCTTGTTAGCAAACCACATCATTTAGATAGTGCATTTAACAGAACTGTCATAAACACTTGATTACAGATGAGCAAAGGACAATGGGAATGTGTAGGAAAGAACTGGTTTAAACTGAAGATAGACACAAAATGCTGGAGTAACTCAGCAAGGCAAGCAGCATCACTGGAAAAAAGGAATGCGTGATGTTTCGGGTAGAGATCCTTCTTCGGACAAATTCTAAAGAATCAAAGGTCAAAGGGGTTTAAGGGTACTTGTGTATCAATCACAAAACGTTGGCATGGTGGTAGATCAAGGAGTTAAGAAGGCAATTGGCATATTGGCCTTTATTGCAAGAGCATTCCCCTTTAGAAATACGGAAATATTGCTACAATTGTACAGGCCACTGGTAAGGCTATACCTGGAATGACTGCATTAGGCATGCGTGTAGGAAGGAACTGCAGATGTTCGTTTACACCGAAAGTAGACACAAAATGCTGGTGAAAAAAAAGACCACAAAATAGAGATTCTAATTTGAATTCAAATGTGAACTTACAATATTCCATGCAAGGTAATTAAATACTCTTGTGTATTCCCTTTGCGACAGTCTTCGATGAGCTAGTCTATTACTCCTACACCCTGTAATCCCAGAGGATGCTTTGTGTCTGTCTTTAGTGGAGGAGATTCCAGGTGGCTTTGGCACGGAGCTCAAGCGGGCTTTGCTCTGGAAGGGCAGCATGGGGAGCATCATTGTGGGCTGTTGATTCACAGGAAATAGTAAATCTCTCACCCAATGCAACGGTAGGAAGGTGCAAGGAGGGCAATGTGTTCATGCTCGTTGGATTACCATAATGCTCTGAATTACACCTTAGCTATGTTAAAAATCCATTGGAGGTCAGATTCGTGGTTCCAATCAGCCATCAGGCTATTAAACAGAGTTACTCCAGCTTTTTCGTGGAGGTCCAAAGAAAAAAATACAAAAGTCCAAAAAAGCTCTGAATCTACTTAGACTTGGGAGATTTTTTTTACTAGGCTGTTGCAATCGAAAATGTTCAGCCTAGTAAATCATTAACGGAAAATCGCTGAAAGACCCCGTCGCAAAATGTATTATTAGTTTTTATGGCCTTGTATAATAGTTATAGTAGTTTAAAAATCACTCTCTCAACCCGCGACCTCTCGCAGCCCCAGGGTTTTATAAAGCAAACAATTAAAGGTATGTACCTTATTTTTACATTAAATGGGGCATGTTTATAACCCTGTATATAAAGTTTTCTATAGCGAGTAGTTCATTTTGGGCTCTTTATATCCCGCAGTATTTTTCTGGGCATTTGAGGGCACAAATCCAGCGCAATGTGAACGTTCTAAACCAGCGCGTTCACAGGAACCCACTAGAAAAGCTGATTTAAATTGACTTTAATTTACAGCAATTGAACACTAAATTCCTTCCATTTGGCCTATAAATTGACGTAAATTAGATTTAAAAATCATGTTTTATGGTGAATTATTTGTGAATATTATTTGGACACTTGGGCTATTTAAAAATGTTAATCATTTATTAAGAAATGGATAGATGTTTAGATCTAGTAATTGAAGTTTGAAATTAGCTACAATTGGGTAACTAACTAATTATATGCTTTAATTTCAGGTCATCCAAGTAAGATTATTTTATATTTGTTTCAGAATGCTTCAATCTATGATAACTGAAAATTTCATTCAGTTCTCTTAATTTTTAAGAAGGTTATGGGCTTTTGACTGTCCACGATCACAGCTTTTTTGTTATGTCCATAGAAAATCAATAGGGAGCAAGATGCTAATTTCCGAGTATGAAAATGGCCATAACTTTTGTATTACTTGAGATATGAAAGTGAATTAGGTGTCAAATTAAACTTATTGTTATGCTTTATCTGATGGGATAAATTGCAGACTTGATTTTTTAAATCTCAAAATTTTGTAACATTGCTACCTTAAGTGTTGGGGCAGTCCTAATCCAGTTGACAAAGAAGGCCATGAACTTGACGTACTTGTTGTAGAGGAAGGGTGGAGAAGACAGGGAAACGGGCACGTGATAGAGAAGAGAAACTGGAAGCATGATCAAAGAGTAGCTGCTGGAAACCCTTTTGCTGAAACAAGCAAGAGGGAATCAGGTACAAAATGTCTGAATGATAACAAAATAGCTGAAGGCTCCACTGCCAGCAGTGGGAGAACAAACAGAAAGCAGTTCTGTGTTGTGAGGGGGAGCAGGAAAACCAACTAAGAAAGGTAAAATGCTTGAATACCAACCAGATCACAATCATCAGTGAAATGCCACAGTGCAGTGGTCTTCCTTTGTCATCTTTATTTTTCTGCCATTTACAAATATCTTAACCTTATGCTACTTCCGACGTTTGTTTATATACTTCACTTCTAGACTAAGGTGCTAAAACAGTCTTTCTAACGATATTTCCTTTACGTAAAAATACACGCGCCAAATTCTTCACTTATTTTCTACTTCCTCAACTCCACCTGGCAGTCAATGGGTGAGTGAATGGAAATAAGGTTAAAATGAGATCACGTCATTTTGCATTACTTCACTCTGCAGGAAGAATGAGGAGAGGTAATTGAAACTAAACGGTATAAAATCAAAGTGGTTTTAGGAACAGAATGACCTGGGGTTGTACATTCAAGCCTTTGATGGCAGCAGAACAAGTTGAGAAAGCTATTAAAAAGACATCGAGCACACTTGTCTTTGGAAACATTAGCATGGAGTACAAAAGCAAGGAAGCCTTGCAAGACTTTAAAAATACATTGGAGCCAAGAAATTGAATTAGAAAAGAAAAAGTGTTTGCTTATTATATGTAAATCACTGTATGAAGAGGCAGAGCCCATTTACAATAGCTACCACCATCAGGAAACTGCACTGGGCACCTACTCACAACTTATTGCACTCCAATTCTGGTGCAATAGCCCATTTGTCTTTCACACTTGTGACAACATCATCAAGTATGCTGTGTGTTTGTGTCTTGCCGTCTATGCTATCCCAAGGTAGGGTCTTGGAAAAAGAGCAGTAGGCACGGTGAGACCAAATGGACGGACAGGTCTACCACTGGGTCAATGCGAACCTGATGGGCCGAAAAGTCTCTTTCAGTGGGGTGCCACCATACGGTTCATTGCCATGTTGCAATAACTCTGACAATCAAGCGAGCATTGATCATTTTTCTGTATATAAGGCTGTCCAAGACTGAGACTTAATAATCTAGCGAGTTGTGAAGGGGTATTTAGAGGTGGCACAGTAGTGTAGCAGTAGAATTGCTGCCTTACAGCTGGTTCGATCCTGACTGTGGGTGTTGTTTATCATGGTGTTTGTACATTCTCCCTGTGACTGCATGAGCTTTTTCCGGGTACTCCGATTTCCTCCCACACTCCAAAGACGTACAGGGTGGGTTAGTTGGCTTCGGTAAAATTGTAGATTGTTATCTACAATTGTAAATTGTAAATTGTCCCTAGTGTGTAGGATAATGTACGGAGTGATTGCTGGTCGGCGCAGACTCATTGAGCTGAAGGGCCTGTTTCCACGCTATATCTCTAAATTAAACTAAACTAAACCTAAGACCTGAGCATGCCCAGCTTTGTTACAGTTAAATTCCAGTCAAAAGTAGTGGAAAACCATCTTATTTGAGCTGTTTATCTTGGGTGCAGAACATTTTCTTTGCAGCACCTGTTTAATACGCAGCAGTCTTTGTGTTCTTTTTGTGTTGCCTCAACTTTAATAAAAGTTCTTCCCCACATGTCTTTGCTGGGACAGGAGGGAGATGCAAATCAGGTTAGACTCTGCCGAGTGATCTCAGACCCACCTGCTAATGACTTCATGTTACTTGAATGGATGATATCAGACACATCAGTCAGTTTGCAGTGTGTAGATGTGGAAGGCAAGTGATGGATGACTTAAGTAAATGATTTAATCTCCCTCCTATGGATAATTGGCGGCATTGTGAGAGGATTGTGCAACCTTAGTAAAGGGGAGGATTGCTGAAGGCAGTGCCAATTCCACCTGTGGCCTTATACGCTCCATCACTCAAAGCCATTGTCTCAAGTAATTGTGAAACGTTCCACTCTCTGTGTACACAACTCGTTAAAAATCAACAATGTACAAGTAAATGCACACACTCAGGGCAGCGATCACAATGCTTTACGTCTGTCCACTTTCAGTTCTTCAAATGTTGTATTAATGAAGGGAATGCCAGCTGGCTTCCCCCATCGCTGGCTGGATGTGAAAAATATTTAGCCTTGGGGCAAACACTTTCCTCTGTCTTTTTCTTCCTGATGTTCCACCCTATCGCCAACGAGGCATTTGCTTGACGAGGTAATCCACTGGATAAATAAGAACCCATTTAACCCACATGGCCGTCACCCAGGATGAAGGTCGGAACCCCTTCAGCCACCCAGCTACGTTATGCACCTGTTTGTAGGGCGAGCTCCAAATCTTCATGTACCAGGTCAATATTGAATCATACGGTGCAGAAACAGGCAGAGTCCAAAGAATCTCTGCTGATCATTGATACCCATTTATCCAGTACTAATCCAATTTCATTCTCCCCATATTCCCATCAACATTAATTTAGCTTAGTTCAGAGAAACAGCATGGAAACAGGCCCTTCGGCCGACCGAGTCCACGCTGACCAGCGATCATCCATACACTAGTTCTAACCTACACACACTAGAGACACGGGGTGATCGCTGGCCAGGTGGGCTGAAGGGCCTGTTTCCCTCTGCATCTCTAAACGAAAACTAAACTAAGCTGGCCATTTATGTCAAGCCTCACACATGAAGAAATCAACATGCTCAACGTAATGTCACATCGTTACAATGCCACTGCTTTTTTACCATCAGTGAAAACACTTGCTCGGAAGGACTCTCACTGTCTCATCGTGTTTTATCGGGGGGGGGTTTCCATCTTGCCCTTTGGACTGCTACAAATTTCAGTGACTGGGCGTTGAAGACAGCATTTAAAAAAACATCTTGTGGCAATGTTGCAAGGTGTGATTCTAATAAGACAAAGAGTAAGATTTTTAAATATAAGACAGAGACCCCATGGAAATCAGATGAAGATGCTCTTCACTGTGTTTAACAAGGGGTTCTGAAGCATTCATAATAATGTACTTTACAATTCTTACAAGTGTCACAAATTACCACAAAAATGCTCTCTTGACGACAGTTTTAATTTTTTTTTGCCTAATTTCCTTGTTAGCTCAAAAGCAAGTTAAGGTTAAAGGTCCAGTCCCCTGCTGTACTTAATCATGTTGGAATGTGGTGTTTACGGGTAATCTCGGAATGAATTGTGCCAAATGCAATGAGGTAATCCTTAATGTTATCAGATAACCTGCTTTTGCTGCACTGATCACAAATTCTAGACTGAATTCACCATAGTCTGCAAAAACAGACACTGTTGTCTAAGATTGTTGTTTTAATCTCATATTTGCTCAGACGGAGCCAGCGTTTCAACCCCATGTTTCAAGATATACCCACACACATACACACACATACACACACACATACACACACACACACCTTTCCCGTAACTGGGTACGTTACAAATTAGCCACTCGGAAAGTGTGCCAGATTCATCAGCTGTTTATTAACTGACATTGAGCAACTGTGCAAGGTCATTAAATGTGCACATGTGGACAAAATAGGGACTGCAGAGAGACACAAAAAAGCTGGAGTAACTCAGCGGAACAAGCAGCATCCCTGGAGAGAAGAAATGGGTGATTGGAGTCTGAAGAAGGGTCTCAACCCAAAACGTCACCCATTTATTCTCTCCAGAGATGCTGCCTGACCCGCTGAGTTACTCCAGCATTTTGTGTCCATCTTTGGTTTAAACTAGCATCTGCAGTTCCTTCGTACACATAGGGACTGCAGATGCTGATTTAAACTGAAGAAGGGTCCCAACCCAAAACGTCACCCATGTATTCTCTCCAGAGATGCTGTCTGACCTGCTGAGTTACTCCAGCTCTTTGTGTCTATCCTCAAGACAAAAAAGGGTTTGGTTAAGATGCACTCTGCAGTCAAAGAGTCAGGGAACACCCACTCGATACACTTGAACATTAAAGTTGTGCCTTAACAGAAGTAATTAATGTTGCTCAGCAAGGTTGACACTAAGCAAGAAAGGTGGTAAAAAAGATTTTCAATAATTGACAAATTTATTTTTGCTGAATTTTCCGCCATTTTTAAATGCTTTTGTTTTCTCAATTTCAACACTCCAAAAATACATCATTGCCAATAAAGTGCTCAAAAATAAAGTAATTACCTCAGGGCAAGTTTATCCTTTCCTTGTATAAACTATCTGCCACCTCTCACACCCAACTTTGCTCTTGCTTACTGATCGGAATTTACCTATGACAAACTTGGGCATGCTCAGATCTTAGGTTTAGTTTAGTTTAGTTTAGCGATACAGCTCAAAAACAGGCCCTTTGGTCCACCGAGCCCGCGCCGACCAGACTAACCTGTACCCTGGCACTGTTCTACACACACTAGGGACAATTTACAATTTTACCAAAGCTAATTAACCTACAAACTTGTATGTCTATGAAATGTGGGAGGAAACCGAAGATCTCGGAGAAAACCCACGCAGTCATAGGGAGAACGTACAAACTCCATACAGACAGCACCCGTGGTCAGGATCGAACCAGGATCTCTGGCACTGTAAAGCAGCAATGCTCCCACTGTACTACCATGCCACACCAGGTCTGCTATGCCACCGTACCATCTTGGTTTTGTTCAGGCGAGTACGAATGCTTTTTTATGTCAATGTGCGTCAGTATTAAGAAGAAATCCCTTGACTTGCAGTTTTGATTTCTAACCACCAGTTTGATGTTCACATGATTGAGGCAACTCCACTGTAGCAGGAAACCAGACAGCAGCTCAGACAGCAGGAAATGGAACACCAACAAGCTATGCTGGACTTTGTAAACAAGACCACAAGCCATGTGATATCATGAGCTCATATCAAGCGAATAATTGGAAACGGAGAATGGCGATGAGCTTTTGGCCATGATTAAAGCATAGGAGGACCTGCAAGAAGGACCTCAACATTGCTACTGTGAAACTACATGAAATATTTCAAATATTACACTTCATCTACACTGCACGCCTCCAGCTACACTTCACGCTGCCTCGGCAAAGCCACCAGCATAATCAAGGATAAATCTCACCCTGGACACTCCCACATTCTCCCCTCTCCCATCAGGCAAGACGTACAGAAGTGTGAAAACACACACCTCCAGATTCAGGGAGAGTTTCTTCCCTGCTATTATCAAGCAACTGAACCATCCTATCACCAACTAGAGAGCAGTCCCGAGCTACCATTTATCTCTTTGGAGACCCTTAGATTATCTTTAATCGGACTTTACTGGACTTTATCTTGCACTAAACCTTATTTCCGTTCTCCTTTATCTGTACACTATGCATAGCTTGATTGTAATCATGTATTGTGTTCCTGCTGACTGGAGAACTCACAACAAAAAAAAAAAAATTCACTATATCTCGGAACAAGTGACAATAAACGAAACAAAACTATATTTTGCAGTTCGATAGTAGCCTGACACAAAGAAAGATGACAGACAGAAAGAGTCAATTTAACACTTGAATATGAGCTTGATCAAGGTGGATAGATACAAAAAGCTGGAGTAAATCAGCGGGCCAGACAGCATCTTTGGGGAAAAGGAATAGGCGACGTTTCGGGTCGAGACGCTTCTTCAGACCACAGCCACATATGCTTTCTCAGTGCTTGTCTAGGCCTCCATCTTCTACCGGGTCTGAAGAAGGGTCTTGACTCGAGGCGTCCTTCTCTCCAGATATGCTGCCTGACCCACTGAGCTACTCCAGCTTTTTGTGTCTATCTTTGGTTTAAACCAGCATCTGCAGTTCCTTCCGAACATTAGATCAAGTTAGATTGCACCTCACCTCCATTTTTTGGCTCAATAATATTAATTAGTAAACCATTTTTTACGTTGCAGACCTATAAACACAAATTGGCTCAACTTCTACCATCTTTTAGCAAATAATAATATTTATCTTTCCAAGTGAATGACCTCACACTTGCTCCATAAAAATGACAGCAAATATCAATGAGGTCATTACCTATTACCCAAGGAATCAGATACCATTTAAAGACAAAGTTAAACATTAACAATCCCACAGGCACTGCCTTTGGTCTGTAAATGTACTGGTAATGTTATGCATCAGCAGCATCAAAAAACCCTCTGAGAACGTAAAACAGGGTCATAAAACTGAAATGGAAACTTCATTTCTCTCCCAACTTATGCTGCCTGATCTGCTGTCTATCCCCAGCAATTTCTATTCAGAGTTAAACTTAAGCACGTCTCCATTGTTTAACCATTATGCAACCCAACGTGCACAAATATGTGGGTTGGTAGGTCAAATGACTGCTGTAAATTGCCCTTGTGTGTAGGTGAGTGGGTGAATCTAGGGGGTTGATAACAGAGGGGTCCGATTGATAATTGAGGTCGTGGGGGCGCTGCGAGTCGGCTGCCCTGTTAGCAGCGTGTCCGTTATTTCGACTTTTTGGGGTTTTTTTGGTTTGTCTAAGTGTTTGTTTTGGGTATTTCACGGTGTGTCTTGTGTGGGGGTGTTTGGGGGGGAAGGGGGGAACCGTTCTTCGGTCACCCTCGACGGAGAAGCGACTTTTTCAATGTCACTTCTCTGCCTCCCCTCTTGCGGCCTAACAGCTTGGATTGGAGCAGCCTTTCCTGGAGTCGGGCCCGGAGCATCAGCGGCAGGCGCAGCGTGGGTTTGCCCATCGCAGAACGGGCGAACCCTTACCGGGGGACGCCAGAGAGGAGTGCTCCGATCGCTGGCTCATGGAGCTTCTATCCGCGGGTGGGGCGTGGACTTACCCTTCAGACCCTGGAATCCCTCGCCAGGGATCACTGGAGAAGAGCTCCGGCCGCCAGCCTGCGGCCTCTAACATCCTAAAACCGCGGTCTCAGAGAAGAAAATGCCGATTCGGGCACTGCAAGCCACGGAGTGTGTTTGACCATTCATGGCCCCGACCATGGGAGAACAAGGGAGGAGGACTGGCTGAACTTTGTGCACTTGCACCACAGTGAAGAATGCTGTGGTGGATGTTTGTGTTCAATCTTATTGTGTGTTCTTTTAAAGTGTATCGCTGCTGGCAAATTCATTTCACTGCACCTTCGGGTGTATATGATGAATAGAATTGACTGATTTTAACTTTGAGATGGAAACATTAGATGTAGGAAGGAACTGTAGATGCTGATTTACACCGAAGATCGACACAAAATGCTGGAGTAAAGCCCCTGTCCCACTTAGGAGACCTAAACAGCAACCTCTGGTGACCTTGCCCGCCACCCAAAAAAAAAATCAAGGTCGAGGTGACCTGCAACCTCCTACCACCTCCCACACATGTGTTGAAAACCTTCCTCGGCTATGAAGAAAACCGGCTTTGACTAGACCTGCGACAAAAAAATTATCAATTTTTAAAACGGCAACCTATTTTTAGTCGAGGCCTGTTTTAATCACGATTAAAAAATAGCAGCAACCTAGATGAAGCCTCGACCACGCGGAAACCACTTTCGACCATTAGGGAGAGTGACCAAAACCTACAGAGACCTCATGGAAACTCATATGGGTTGATCCAATTCGCAGTGATGATTTTTTTAGAGTCATTCAGCATGGAAATAGGCCCTTCGGTCCGAAATAGACTTGCCGACCAAAATGCCCCATCTATGCTAGTCCCACCTGCCCATGTTTGGCCCATATCCCTCCAAACTTTTGTACCTGTCCAAATGTCTTTTAAATGTTATTATAGTAAATGCCTCAACTATCTCCTCCGGCAGCTTTTCACATATCCATGTGTGAAGTGTCTTGAATGAGTAATATCCAGGCATTTCTATCGTTTATGTAAAAGGCACAACTAGTTCTTGCAAGTTATATTTCAACTGCTGCAAAATGATTTTCAGACACTTGCCTGTAAATTGGAATTTCGGCAATTCTGGTGTGCTAATTTGATGCTATCTTTAACATTAAGACGAAATAAGATGTCACACAAATAAACACAAAAGTGGAACTTCCCATTCAGAAGGCACAGATAGAGTTGTTGCCTTAATTGCCTTCAGTAAAAATTGTAAATTATCCCTAGTGTGTAGGGTAATGCTAGTGTATGGGGTGATCGCTGGTCAGCACGGACTTGGTGGGCCGAAGGGCCTGGTTCCACACTGTATCTTCAAAGTAACATTGCTGATCAAAATGATGATCTCGTTCCCTCACTAACTATGCAATCATCTCCACCACTTTAACCAACTTTGATGTCTGTGCTCCTCCATTTCTGGCCTATTGATCATCTTCTGATTCAATAAACCTACCATTGGTAGCCATACGTACAATAGCCAAGGGCCTAACCATTGGATATCCTTCTCTAAACATCTTCACCTGCCTTTCAAGCTCTTCTTATAATCTACAACTTTGAATAAGCTTTGATCAAATGCCTTAAGTAATGTGCTCAGCATTAATGTTCTCATTGACAGCCTTCCTGTGAATTGTGTTCATGCATTTGGTATGAATTCCCCCCACATTTGGGCTACCACAACTGGCAAAAGGGTGAAAATCAAAAGACCACAGATTAGAGATTCCAAATTGAATTCATATGTGAACGTTCCATATTCCATGCAAGGCAATATAATACCCTTGTGTTTTCCCGTTGCGACAGTCTTCGATGAGCTAGTCTATTACTCCTACACCCTGTAATCCCAGAGGCTGCTACTTGTCTGTCTTTAGTGGAGGAGATTCCAGGTGGCTTTGGCACGGAGCTCAAGCGGGCTTTGCTCTGGAAGGGCAGCATGGGGAGCATCATTGTGGGTTGTTGATTCGCGGGCAGTAGTAAAGCTCTCACCCAATGCAAGGGTAGGAAGATGCAAGGACGGCAATGTCTTCATGCTTCCTGGATTACTATAATGCTCTGAATTACGCCTTAGCTCTGTTAAAACCCCGTTGCAGGTCAGATTGGTGGTTCCCCACAGCCATCAGGCTATTAAACACATCCCAAAAACATTCAACTACATAGACTTGGGGGATAGACACATAATGCTGATGTGACTCAGTGGGTCAGGCAGCATCTCAGGAGAAAAGGAGCAGGTGACGTTTTGAGTCGAGAGCCTTCTTCAAACCTGAAACGCCACCTACTCCTTATCTCTAGAGATGCTGCCTGGCCCGCTGAGTTGCTTCAGCATTTAGTGTCTATATTTGGTGTAAACCAGCATCTGCAGTTCCCTTGTCATATAGAATTGAGGCCATTGGTTTTATATTTTTTCAGAGGGAGAGATGGGGGAGAGGGGGGATTAGAGCGAGAGGGAACGAGAGAGAGAGAGAGAGGGGAGAGGGATGAGAGCGAAAGAGCGCGAGAGAGAGAGAGAGAGAGAGAGAGAGAGAGAGAGAGAGAGCGAGCGAGAGAACATTTTTTGTTCATTATATTGTTTACAGAGTGCTGTGTTTACATATTCTGTTGTGCTGCTGCAAGTAAGAATTTCTTTGTCCTATTTGGGAATAAAACCCTCTTGACGTGAGGAGACTTGAGTCCGTTTGGTCTGTGACATTCACATTGACCAAGGCAGCATTCTGAACTTAGACAAAAGTGCTGGAGAAACTCAGCGGGTGCAGCAGCATTTATGGAGCGAAGGAAATTGGCAACATTTCGGACCGAGACCCTTCTTCAGGTCTGAAGAAGGGTTTTGGCCAGAATGTTTACATATTCTGTTGTGCTGCAGCTAGCAAGAATTTCATTGTCATATGACAATAAAACTCTTGACACTTGACTCTTGAAGTGTTTCTCCAGGTGCTTCTTAAATGCCTGGTGGTCCTTCTGACCTGACATTGCCCCTTCAACAAGATCTGCAGTGCCATGTTCAGCCATAATTTATCCCCCATTAAGATAGAGGTCAGATTTATACTGAGCAATTTATTTTAATAGGTAGGCACGGAATGCTGGAATAACTCAGCGGGTTAGGCAGCATCTCTGGTGAAAATGGATAGGTGATGTTTCGGGTCACATCTTCCCATCTCAACCCCTTTCTGCTTTCCGCAGAGACCGTTCCCTCCGCAACTCCCTGGTCAACTCGTCCCTCCCCTCCCCCTAAACCATCCCCTCCCAGGTACTCTCCCGTACAACCGCAGGAGATGCAACACCTGTCCCTTTACCTCCCCCCTCGACTCCATCCGAGGACCCCAACAGTCTTTTCAGGTGAGGTAGTACCTCCTCCAACCTTAACTACTGTATCTGCTGTTCCAGGTGTCAACTTCTGTACATCGGCGAGACCAAGCGCAGGCTCATTTCGCTGAACACCTCCGCTCAGTCTGCCTAAACCTACCGACCTCCCAGTTGCTCAACACTTTAACTCCCCCTCCCATTCCCAAACTGATTTTTCTGTCCTGGGTCTCATCCATTGTCAGAGTGAGGCCCAGCACAAATTGGACGAACAGCACCTCATACAGTATTTCAATTGAGTAGTTTACACTCCAGCGGTGTGAACATTGACTTTTCCAACTTCAAATAGCCCTTGCTTTCTTTCCTTCACTCTCCACCCCCTCCCCCTTCCCAGTTCTCCCACCAGTCTTACTGTCTCCGACTACATTCTATCTCTGTCCCGCCCACTCCCCTGGCATCAGTCTGGTCTCGACCCGAAACGTCACCCATTCCTTCTCTCCAGAGATGCTGCCTGTCCCGCTGAGTTATTTCGGCATTTTGTGTCTACCAGCATCTTCAGTTCCTTTTTATTGTATTTTTATCTGCTACATTGGAAAATGTCATGGTATGCCATGCCTACTTTGAAGAAGTTTAGTCTGAAGAAGGGTCCCGACCAAAAGGTCACCTGTCCATTTTCTTTCAGAGATGCTGCCTGACCCGTTAAGTTACTCCAGCATTTTGTGTCTTCCTCCGCAGTCCCTACAGTTTGTGTCTACATCCGCAGTTTTCATTGTTTTAATTGGTGTTAGCCATTAATTGAACTGTCCAGCCGATGATAGGCTGGACTCTACAATAATTAAAAACAGGGAACAGTATGTGCTTATATCGTTCATTTTTGGCTGTTACTAAGTTAAGCCCTCGAGAAGTTTTGATAAGTGGTAATATAAACCACTGGAAGAGATCGACAGGATGGCCTGAAACCTTATTTCTATCTGAAGCTAAAACGGTAGCTGATTTGTCACCAGATATTGATAGAGGGGAAAGAGTGAATTCACCCAGACACTGAACTAAGTGGAACGCATTACTAAAACAACTGTTCTCTCTTTTAAGTAGAAATGATTGCCGCATTTACAGTATGGAAGTTGCCCGAAAGCAACGTTGTCTGACTAAAACTGAATGTGAATGTTAATTAGGTTGGCAATTAGGATGCAAGCTAGAATAGCTCAAGGCAGAGGTAAATTTAAGATGACATGACTTTGATCATTCTGATATGTTTGATTTTATTAAAGCCTTCAAAGGAGTTGATTTGCACATTAATCATTTTGTATCTGTTGGAAGAATTACAGAATTGAACGCGTAAAGATATAATCCCAGTATCACGAGTAGGCAATTTTAGTTTGCAAAATTTGATTGTGATGTACTGGGAGATGTCCCATTGGATTAAGAAAAGAAAATCCTAACTCAGCAGCCTCATTTTACTATTTATGTCAAATTACAAGCATGGGATCCATTTTGATGTTTCTTTTCTTCATAGTTATAGAGTGATGCCATGTGGAAACAGGTATCGACCCATTTTGCCCACACCGGCCAACATGTCCTAACTACACTAGTCCCACCTGCCTGCGCTTGGTCCATATCCCTCCAAACCTGTCGTATCCATGTACCAGTCTAACCGTTTCTTAAACAATTGGATAGTCCCAGCCTCAACTACCTCCCCAGGCAGCTTGTTCCATACACCCACCACCCTTTGTGTGAAAAAGTTACCCCTCAGATTCCTATTAAATCTTTTCCCCTTCACCTTAAACCTATGTCCTCTGGTCCTCAAACCCCCTACTCTGGGTAAGAGACTGCAACTGCCCGATCTATTCTTCTCATGATTTTATACACCACTATAAGATCACACCCTTATCCTCCTGCGCTCCAAGGAATAGAGATCCAGCCTACTCAACCTCTCCCTATAGCTCACACCCTCTAGTCCTGGCAACGTCCTCGTAAATCTTCACTGAACCCTTTCAAGCTTGACAATATCTTTCCTATAACATGGTGCCCAGAACTGAACACAATATTCTAAATGCGGTCTCACCAACACCTAGTACAACTTCAACATGACCTCCCAACTTCTATACTCAATACCGTGACTTATCTTTTACCAGTTTTAATCAGAAATAATTGAAACATAGTGATAAGTGTGCAGCCCATCTGTCTACTCAGTGTATAGCACAACAATCAATCAGCGAGATCAAGGGCAAATTGAGCGATCGTTTTGTTGAATACCTTCGCTCAGTCCGTCTTCTCCTACCCGATCTCCCGGTTGCCAAACACCTTAACTCCCTTTCCCAGTCCCACACTGACCTTTTTGTTCTGGGCCTCCTCCACTGTCAGAGTGAGGCCAAAACGCAAATTGGAGGAACAGCACCTCATATTTTGTTTGGGCAGCTTACAAATCAGCGGTATGAATATTGATTTATCTAACTTGAAGTAACCCTTGAATTCACTCTCTCTCTCCATCCCAAACCCAAATTAGTTGTTATAGTAGTTTCATTGTCATCCTGTTGAGCTTCACTGTCTGTGTCACTCGTTATCACCTTCCCCACAGCCAACAATGAACAATTGTGGGCTCTACCTTTCTTCGTTGATTTTTGCATCTTTTTCATGAATTTGTTCTTACCTTCTATATCTCTCGTTTCCCTCTCCTCCGATTCTTAGTCTGAAGAAGGGTTTCGACCTGAAATGTCACCTGTTCCTTTTCTCTAGAGATGCTGCTTGACCCGCTGAGTTACTCCAGATTTTTATCTTCAATCAAACCTGCAACCTGAATTAATCATCAGCAGCCTTTGTTGCTTCTGTTCTGATTTTAAACAATTAAATGGCAACACATTGTGATCATTGCTGCCCCCTACCTCGATATTCACTTCCAACTTTTTCCCCGGGTCTTTTACTTTCAAAGTAAAAGATCCATGGACACACACCTCCAAGTCTCGGGGTCACTTTTCCCGTACTATCTGAAAGGTGAGGCCATGTGAATGTTGTGACGTCCACTCTTCACTGTGACACTGTCAACATTCAGCTCGCACATATTTCAGTGGTAGTTTGTCTATGAAGAAGAACAAAATCCTGACTAACATTTCCCAGCCTGGTTCAGGAGGGCTGAGGCCAATTTAGGATGAGATTTTTTAAAAAGGCACAAAGTGCTTGAGTAACTCTGCGGGTCAGGCAGCATGTCTGGGGAACATGTATAGGTGACATTTTGAGTTGGGACCTTTCTTCAGACTGAAGAAGGATCCCGCCATAAAATGTCACCTATCCACTTTCTCCAAGAATGCTACCTGACCCACTGAATTACTCCAGCACATCGTTGGTCTTTTTTTTGTATACCAGCATCTGCAGTTTCCTGTTTCTAAGCTGAGATCAAACCAGACTAAGGACTAGGAGGAGGACGTTCGTTGTTCTCCGTAGTACCCTGCCAGCAATTAAAGTCAGAAGGGTGACAACAAACTAGTTATAATTCATTTATTTGAAGGAAAAAGATCCTATAATGTTATTTGTGAAAAAATACTGTGTACAACAATTCATTAATATTGTGTCTTAAACATAATGAATACTTCAATGCACTTCACAGGATAAAAGATTAAATGTGCATTGAGTGACTTTGGGAGCATTATACAAGCAAGTTAGGACCAGAAAAGAAATAATAAATATTCCTAAATTAGATACAAAATGCTGGAGTAACTCAGGGTCTCGACCCAAAAGGTCACCCATTCCTTCTCTCCAGAGATGCTGCCTGTCCCGTTGAGTTACTCCAGCACTTTGTGCCTATTTTTTGGTTTAAACCAGCAACTGCAGTTCCTTCCAACACAATAAATATTCCTACTCCAGCAGCACACAGATTGCAAACTGTTCTGTAATCTTTCAGGGGAACACAACCAAGTACTGTTTACAATCTTTGCTCCAGTTTTTCTTGTAGTGGTAGATGGACCACCTTATCTGCATGTTAACATAACCCAGCTGTATAACAATAGTACTTCCTTATGATCTAAACTAAATAGTCACTAGTAGCTTTCTCACACCCTTTAGCAAAGGCAAGCTGACCAAAAAGGGAGCCCAAGCAAATGGATGGTGAGGTGGAGTCAGCTATGAGTGGGCACATTTTAAGTAGATTCTCTAACAAACATGTTGGATTGGAATCATTACATTTAGTGCGCGTTTTTATTATTTTGTGTCTGTGTTTTTATGTAGTTTTTGTTATTTTATGTTGGGGTGTGTGTGTGGGGGGATGGGGGTGGGGTGGGAGGGGGGGGGGGGAAAACTTTTGAATCTCTCCCTGCACTGGAGACCCGACCTTTTCTCGTCGGGTCTCAGTTGTCGTTGAGGCCGCAACGAGGAGCGGCCTCCAACAGGAAGAAGCCGGGGACTCTGGTGCCGACTTACCGTTGCCGTCGCGGAGCTGGCCGAGACCGGAGCGGGTGATGGTGGAGGAGGCACAGCTGCTGCCGCTGCTGCTGCCTGCCACAGGAGGCTGCTGATCGGAGGCTGTAACTGCCTCTCCGCTGGACGGCGGCACCGGGAGCCCGCGGGGCCCTGAGGGAGAAAGTTTTCGGGCATTTTGCAACAGGCGAATTCTCCCGCCCGAGTTGCGGGGTTGAAGAGCTCCTGGAGCGGGGCCTGACATCACCGCCCCGCTTTCTCGCTGGAATGGCCGCGACAATAGCTGCAGGAGCGCACACCATTCGGCTCTAACACCAAGACCCGGTGTGCGACCTCGCACCACCCTGCGTGGCTTCAATGGCCGCGGGACAATCGCCATAATTAGCCGGGGGCTTTGACTTTTACTCTTTACATCGGGGGGGGGGGGGGGTTACGCAGTGGAGAGATACGTTTTTTTTTGGCCTGTCCATCACAGCTATGTTCGATGGACTACCGGCATGTAAACTGTAATTATCAGATCACTGGGGTCTATTTGGCGTGTAATGTATGGCTGTGGCGTGATGGCATTTGACGCGTTTGGACCTTTTTCCAGGGTTCCAAATGACAATTAAATTGACTCTTGACTCTTGAGTCTTTGATTTGTGCTAAAATCTTTGTGTGACTTACCTGTATACCTCAAAATTAATAGGCCATGTTACCAAGCCTGTAAGATGATGTCTGATATTTCCAACCTTTTGGTGAATCTCTGGCATTTTCAGTCCCAGAGGGTCGTGGAGGCTAGGTCACTGGAAGGATTTGAAGAAGAGGTGGATAACCGTTTGAAAGACCAGGAAAGTAAGGGTGATGGGGAACTGGCACAGGTGAGGAGTTGAATCCTGGCACAGAACTTCCTTATCTCTGTAACTCCCTCTCCGCTGGCGCTCAGTCTGAGGAAGTGTCTCGACCCGTAAAGTTACCAGCATTTTGTGTCTATCAGCCATGATCATATTGCTCGGTAGGGTAGGTTTGAGGAGCCAGTTGGTCTACTCCTGTTCCTACTTTCTCGCATAGACAATTGACAATAGCTGCAGGAGTAGACCATTCGGCCCTTCAAGCCAGCAACGCCATTCATTACCAGCTTTATGAGCCTAAGTATTTTGCCATGCTTTAATTTAAAAAAAGGTAAATTTTAGGACTTTATCTAAAGGGGCCATGGTTACGCAGCGAGAATTCTTCTTAAGGGCCTAACCACGGCGATTTCTTCTTCGACTACCGGCATTATGACTGAATATGTGTCAGATCATGAGAAAGTCGCGTTTGGTTGTTTGGCCGTGATGACAAAATGTCGCGCGAGTTATTTTCACTGTTGCAACATTTTTTTGTCTCCGCTGGATTTTGAAATGTTCAAAATCTTTTGGCGACTTGGGTATGACGCTGGCAGTCGCCAAAAAAATTGCCAAGGACAGGCCCATTACAGCAACACAGAAACTGTTTCGATTCTAACTAGTGGTGCCGTCTGTACGGAGTTTGTACGTTCTCCCTGTGACCACGTGGGTTTTCTCTGGGTGCTCCGGTTTCCTCCCACACTCCAAAGACGTACAGGTTTGTAGGTTAATTGGCTTTGGTAAACATTGTAAAAAAATTTTAATGTACCACCGTGCTTGCCCTGTTATTGCAACTACAACCTATCAACCCTCCAGCCGATTGCACTTTAAGATATATTAATTTCCCGATGCTCTGTTCCCCAACTCAATTAGGCAGCGTAAAAATGCTGCATCACAGGACGTAGTTATCTCCAGCAATTTTAATAGACTGCCCTCCTTGCCATCACCTCTCACCTGGTTTCCAGCAAGAGAGAGCAGTTAAACACTGGGCTATTGTATCCGAAATACAATTGAGAAAAAAATCTTCATTTGTAACCACAGTCCAGCTATTGTTCCGTTCACCACTGGACAACCAACATTTGAATTAATGCATGACAAGCAAACCTTTAATGTGGATTGCAGATGTTTCTTGGTCTATTTCTAGAAAGCTAGTTTAGTTTAGTTTGGAGATACAATGTGGAAACAGGCCCTTCGGCCCACCGAGTCTGCACTGACCAGCAATCCCCGTACACTAGTACTATCCTACAATTCACAATTCTTACAAAAGACAATTAATGTTCAAACCTACATATCTTTGGAGTGTGGGTGGAAACCGGGGGTGGTTGGTGAAAGCATCCTGCTTGCCTGCTATTGGTGGTTGGATCTCAATTTACAGGTGCCCTCCCCTTAAACCCCCACATTTACAGGTGCCCTCCTCTAAATCCCATTTACAGGTGCCCTCCTCTAAATCCCATTTACAGGTGCCCTCCTCTAAATCCACCATTTACAGGTGCCCTCCTCTAAATCCCATTTACAGGTGCCCTCCTCTAAATCCCATTTACAGGTGCCCTCCTCTAAATCCCATTTACAGGTGCCCTTCTCTAAATCCCATTTATAGGTGCCTTCCCTAATTAACCATTTAAAAGATAATCACAAAATTAGATAATATTATTTTATTGTTCTGAATAATAATCTTAGTAGAGGTTCAGGTCGAGACCCTTCTTCAGCTGAACAATAAATCCCAACCAAACAAATTTGGGAATTTCCTCGCTCCCATATATTAGGACAAGTTATGCCGAATAAAACTGGCCGAACGTACCTTACGCTGAAGATGTAGTCAATCTGTCAGCTGAAAAAAACCCCATAAAGTGCAGGTTCAGTTCAGTTTAGTTTATTGTCATGTGTACTGAGGTACAGTGAAAAGCCTTTGTAGCGTGCTAAGCAGACAGCAACAATACACGTTAAGGGAATAACGTTTAGTGCATGGTGAAGCCAGCAAAGTTCGATCAAAGATAGTCCAAAGGTCACCAATGCGGTAGATAGTAGTTCAGCACTACTCTCTGGTTGTGGTTGGATGGTTAGCAGCCTGATAACTGCTGGGAAGAAACTGTCCCTGAATCTAGAGATGCGTTTTTACACTTCTATACCTTTTGCCCTGATGGGCGAAGGAGGAAGAGGGAGTGGCCAGGGTGACTTGGTGTGTGAATCATTAAACTGTGGTAGAATTTAGAACATAGAACAGGCCCTTCGGCCCACAACGTCCGTGCTGACCATGATACCAAGTTAAACTGATCTCCTCTCCCTGCACGTGATCCATATCGCTCCATTTGGCAGGGCATCCAGGCCATCACGGACTATAGGCCCACCAACACCACCCCCACATCCAGCAACGCCTCCTTCCTTGAGGAGCTTAGTCACTTTTATGGCCGCTTTAACAGGGACAATCTAGAGATGGCCATCAAGGCTGTGCTCCCTGCTGATCACTAGCCCCTCACACTCACCCCCTACAACGTGTATGTGGCACTGAGCAGGATTAATGCACAAAAGGCTGCTGGCCCTGACGGCATCCCCAGGCTCAGCATTTAACACCATTATCCCCTCAAAATTGATCACCAAACTCAGCGAGCTGGGCATCGACCCCTCCCTCTGCAACTGGATGCTGGACTTTTTAACTAACAGACCCCAGTCTGTTAGGTCAGACAACCACACATCTTCAATCCTCACCCTGAACACCGGCGTTCCACAGGGCTGTGTGCTGAACCCCCTCCTCTACTCCCTCTTCACCTACAACTGCACACCTGTACATGGTACTAACACCATAATCAAGTATGCAGATGATACAATGATGATTGGCCTCATCAGCAACAACGATGAGTCGACCTATAGGGAGGAGGTCCAGCTCCTAGCAGCATGGTGCGCTGACAACAACATGGCCCTTAACTCCAAGAAGACCAAAGAGCTCATTGTAGACTTCAGAAAGTCTAGGGGCGGTACGCACACCCCCATCCATATTAACGGGACGTAGGTGGAACGTGTTTCTAGCTTCAGGTTCCTGGGGGTCAACATCTCCGATGACCTCTCTTGGACCCACAGTACCTCCACACTGGTCAAGAAGGCTCACCAGCGTCTCTTCTTCCTGAGGAAACTAAAGAAGGTCCACCTGTCTCCTCAGATTCTGGTGAACTTCTACCGCTGCACCATCGAGGGCATCCTTACCAACTGCATCACAGTATGGTATGGCAACTGCTCTGTCTCCGACCAGAAAGCATTGCAGAGGGTGGTGAAAACTGCCCAACGCATCACCGGTTCCTCACTCCCCTCCATTGAGTCTGTCCAAAGCAAGCGATGTCTGTGAAGGGCCCGCAGCATCGTCAAGGACTGCTCTCACCCCAACCATGGACTGTCTACCCTCCTCTCATCCGGGAGGCACTACAGGTCTCTCCGTTGCCGGACCAGCAGGTTCAGGAACAGCTTCTTCCCTTCTTCCCCCCCCCCTCTGAAGTTCCATTATTCTATGTTCGCTCTTCTGGGTGAGATGCTAACTGCATTTTGTTGTCTCTGTACTGTACTGTACGCTGCACAATGACAATAAAGATTGAATCTGAATCTGAATCTGACATACCCACACACACACACACACACACTCAAACACACTCTCACACATGTTCTCACACACGTTTTCTCGCACACACTCACACACACACTCTACCCCCAGTATCCCTTCCTCCACTCTACATTTCAAAACTAGTTCCGTCTCCATAACTTTTCTACTGCTGATGAAAGATCATCAACCTGAAAAGTTAACCCTTACAGAAACTGCATCTAGAGTGAAATATTTCCAGCGTTTTTGGTTTATTTCAGATTTCCAGATTCTGAAATGACCCTTGAAGCTGGAAGTCCTTCCATAATCCACAAGAATCAACCCAGCTACCCAAGAAAAAAAAATGTTCTTCATAAATTGTGGTTCAAACATCAAAATGAAAATATAGCCATATTTCTACCATTTATTATAGGCCTAATAGTCCCCAAAATGCACTTGCTTCACTACAAAAAAAAAAGCAATGATGTCATCATATCTATAATTAAGAAGTGGTGAGATTGCTCTCCCTCATAAAACATAATTTTGAACATTACGTTATATTTCATTCACCCTGTCTAATTAAGCACATCGCTTCATTTTCACACAATTAACAAACCTCTCAGTTATAGCAAAACCCAACAGTGAGTGAAGCCGTGAAAGCTTCAAATATTTGATGCCTCTGCTGAAATATTATGCAGAAGGATGTTTTGTGAGTGATTTAATCATTACTTTACTTGTATGACCAACAGATATATTCTCTGTGTTTCCCATTAGGCAAAAAACAAGCACCTAAATTGTCAGCAGATTTGTAACAAGGCAACAGCTGCAGTCATGTTGGTCACATGTTGCTTCATTGCAAAATCCATTCTATTTGTTTTTAAGTAACTCACTCATTCAGTCACTGTTTTGTGGTTATGTTCTTTGCCTGCAGGCCATTGTTATTTTTCTGGAAAAATGGAAAATATGCTGAGCATGTTGTGACTAGAGGTTAATGATAAAGAACCAGTAGGAGTTTATCAGATGCTGCCCTTCACCAGAGTTGCAGTGCAACCGCTGATCCACTGACCCCAGCTGAACTCCGAGAAGTTTCCATAATTCCTCATCAGCAGGACCGGAGCCAAAGGTCATTACTGCAGCATTTTCACCCAGGTTTTGTGATCATTGAGTAGCACCTTAACCCTTCGTCACCCAGGGCCAGTCACTTTAATTATTCTTCGTGCAGGCGATTGAATTTAGCCTGAAGCCCTTAACCTTTCTCAAAGCAAGTCTGGGTCATTGCGACAAAGGTTTTTACACTTCCCAGAAACAATCTCAGGGAGACGGTCCAATCATTTAGCCTGTGCTTAGATGAACCTTATGTAATTGCAAAACTCAAAGAGAATGTAACCATAATCAAATGTGAAAAATTAGGCAGCATTCAAGCTGAAACTGCAATTCAGCTCACAAACCAATGTATTGTTTCTTATAGTTGACCCGCTTCTGAGGACAAACATGTCCAGAAATTCATTCACACAATGCAGTTTCTTTCAGTTCCACACTTGAATGTTGAGGTTTTTTTTCCATATTGAAATGTGGTGATCATTGTTTGCAGACTGTTCTTCCTCACCACAGAAGTCTAACCAGTTACTTCTTCATGGAGACTGGATCTGAGGGAGGGTCTCGACCCAAAACGTCACCCATTCCTTCCCCCCAGAGAATGTTGCCTGTCCAGCTGAGTTACTCAAGCTTTTTGAGTCTCTACCCTGGATTTAAACCAGCATCTGCAGTTCCTTCCTGTACAGTCACTTCATGGAGTGAGTCACCCCTGTGTCCAGGTGTGATTTCCGTGCGTGAGGGCGCACTGTACAAATGTGGATCACCTTGTTCAGGGAGTGAATGTTACCCAAACACTTCCAGAATGATTAAGGTTTTGCATTGCTGTGCTGAAGCTTCTGCAATGGGACTTGGTTCCACAGCCACCTCAGCAGGCAGAGATTGTATCAGTGGGATGTGATGGACACCTTGAAGGGCCTTTAACGGTAGGACAAAGTGTACCACAAGGTTTATGTATCACAAAGTGTACCACAAGGTAATATACTGGCACTATTGAAAAGGTGATGTGATTCGTTACTTTAGTTTAGAGATACAGTGCAGAAACAAGTTTTTCGGCCGACCAGCAATCCCTATACACTAGCACTATCCTACACACTAGGACAATTTACAATTTTTAACAAAGACAATTAACCTCCAAACCTGCACATCTTTGGAGTGTGGTAGGAAACCCGGGGAAACCCCAGGCTGGTCACGGGGAGAACGTACACATTTTGTACAGACAGCACCCGTGGTCAGGATGGAACCCGGGTCCCTGCCGCTGTAAGGCAGCAAACTGTGCCGACCCTGAATGTGAATATTTAATACCACAAACAATCTTTGGGAGAAATTACAAAGTGAGCCTCATAATTGATGTTCCAGATGTGAAAGCTGCTGGAGTCAGTGGGCTCATTGACACCCGCAGAGCAGCCAGTTACACACACTATGTTTCAATGAGATGTTGCTCTCTGCAGTACAACAAAGACAAATTAACGGCATCATACAAAAAGGCCCATCTGTGTTTTATCACGGCTTCATCTAATCTGGCTTTACCGGCCTCGTACCATCATCTGCTTTGATCAGTTGAAGTGTAATAGCAGTAGTACACTGAGACAGTATATAGAGTCGCCAGTTTTGGGTACCCTTTTCAAGTCCCAGTTGCTTTAGGTGCAGGGTTCTTGACCTGACCATGAAGACCCCTTGTCCTTGCCCCTCCCATTGTGAGGGCAAGTGTTCCACCCTACTTCTAACATTTCCCTACAGTGTGAATCATCGTGATAGGAAGCGTGGTTAGAAAATCCATTCTTACAAGACCAGACTGTGACAAAGAGTGGCGGATGCCACATAGATATTTGTGCTAGAATAGATATTTGCAAGGGTAGGGTTCTGGGTAAGTAGTTCAAACATGAACAAAGGTGCCCTTCAATGGAAAGTAGAGAAGCGAAGGGAAGGCAGGGTCTCGACTTGAAACGTCACCTATTCCTTTTTTCCAGAGATACGATCTGACCCGCTGAGTTACTCCATCTTATTGTGCCTATCTTTGGTTGATAGATTAATTGGATGCATTAAATTGGCTCTCCAGTAGCTGGGTGGTGGAAGGGACACCATTTATTTTAGAGATACAGCCTGGAAACAGGCCCTTCAGCCCATCGAGTCCACACTCACCATCAATAACCTCAATTCTACAATATCCCACATTCTCATCCACTCCCTACACACACTGTGGGTAAAACTACATAGGCCAACTAACCTATACATCCGCATGTCTTTGGGATGTGGAAAGAATCCGGAGCACCAGGAGGATACCCACACTGTCACAGGGAGGATGTGCATGCTCCACACAGCACCCTAGGTCAGGATCAAACTCGGGTCGCTGGTGCTATGAGACAGCAGGTCTACCTGCTGCGCCACTGTGCCGTCCGTAAAAAAATAGGTTACAGGTGAATGAGTAGGGGAATAAGATTGCAGGGATTAATCTGAGAGCCAACCCAGAAACAATGGGTTGAATGGCCTCCTGTGTAGCACAAAAATATGAAATGTTAATGACAATTATGCAGGAAAAGGTAGCAGACATTTAAAAGCAGTAGGTATTCAAACTGGAAAAATGTTAAAAAAATAGTTGCAATCCTCCTTCAGTTATGGGCGGCATGGTGGCGCCGTGATAGAGTTCCGCCTTACAGCGCCAAAGACCCAGGTTCGATCCTGACCTAGGGTGCTGCCTGTACGGAGTTTCTATGTTCTCCCCATGCACATGGGTTTTCTCAGGGAGCTCCGGTTTCCTCCCTCACTCCAAAGATGTACAGGTTTTATAGGTTAATTGGCTTGGTAAAATTGTAAAATGTCCCATGTGTGTGTAGGAGAGTGTTAGTGTGTAGGGATCGCTGCTTGGCGCGGACTTGGTGGGCTGAATGGTCTGTTTCTGCACTGTATCACAAACTAAACTAAACTGCTAAAATGTACAGATGTGAAACCTGCCTCAAAGGCGAGTCTAACTTAACGTGGCATACATAATTGCACCCACATTGTTGAACAGAGGCCTATTTTCAGGCAATTTTACAGCAACGCCAGTTCCAAGCACCTGTATAAACAGATACTACAAGCAAAAGAACCTAACTTGGCCCAAAAGAAATGAACTTTTATTTTTCTGGCATATGCGAGCGTTGGAAAGGCAGCGATATTTTCAGATCTGGTTTGAAGTGCGGGTCCTGTTCTTTGTTTTTAAAGTAGACCTGTGAGTTGTAAGCTGAGCTACACCCGACGATGTGGATTTGAGCAGTCCAGCACGCTGAGAGGCAGGCTTCCCCTTGCAGTCAGGGGACAGAGTGTGTCCCCACTACACACTGACTTGGTCCACGGCTCGGAGGTCAATTGTCCAAACTTGCTGCAACAGACTGATCTGCCAGGACTTAAGCTGTGAGCCACAAATCAGGCAGTGAAAGTCGCCGTGTAACACAGGGAGCCTCGGAAGAATGGAGGGAGCTGGTGAATCAAGCAAAGCTAAAACAAGAACGTAAAAGCACATATTATGTTAGTTAACCAGCTCAACCTGCAGTGTGTTGGTTAAACATTGACTGAATAATTAACAGGCACAGTTTTTGTTTGTTTTTGCAGGACCAGGAGGCACTTCAAGCTGGTGATTAACAACCATTCAAAAGTAAAATATGCCGCTATTTGCCTGCTCTTCCTGCTCAGGGCCATGCCAAGAATATTAGCTTTACCACATGATCTTTCCAGGCCTGCAGCAAGTCCCGAGAAACAAATCAGTGGTTTTGCCAAGAAATGTCCTTCTTGGATCGAGATCTTCTGCGAGGCCAATAAAAATAGCTCGGCTCCCACCCCACCACCAGCAGAGCAGGATCCCGTCTACTCAATCGTTCATTCAGCAAGTTAACCTAAACAAACACAACTAAAACATACTGCCCACAGCTGACTGGTTGAAAGCTGGAGCGTACTCACACTCTGTAAGAGGTGGGACATTCGGAACTAATAACAGCTAATGGGAGTCCATATTATTCTTGAATAGGAGTACTGCAGCATAAACCTCATATTACCAACCGGCCTCCTGTGGTAAATTAGAGGGTGGTCACAGAGGAACATAGAAACTGTGAGAAAGACAAAGACTAATGGGTTTGCGTCCTGTCATCCTAGTGCTCGCACGATGCAATGATAATGCACTTGCTGACAGATCACAGCTATTCATCTCCCTGCTCCTCGGGCTGGCCCAAAGGAATCAAAAATGATTTGCATTCTCCCTCGATTTAGTAGCAGGGAACTGGTGCAGGGTGTCAGGAGTTATGGGGAGAAGGCAGGAGCGTGGGGTTGAAGGGATTTACAGTAGTCGTGCCTCAAAAAGGCAGCCAGCATCATCAGAGACCCACAGCACCCTGACCCTGTACTTCTTTCACTGCTGCCATCGGGAAGAAGGTCCAGGAGCCGAAAAACTGTAACTTACAGGTTCAGCAACAACTTCTTCACTACAGCCATTAGGCTATTAAATACTACAACCTGAAACAGGCTCTAAACTACATAAACTATTATTGTTATTATTGCACCATGATTGTGTGTTTTTATATATTCAAGAGTTCAGAGTCTTTCCTTTGAACATCACTGAGGACACTATCAAGGTGTCCTATCAAGGCCAACATAAACATTACAATTCGTCAGTATAAAAATTCTCATCCTATCACTGATGCTCACAATTTCACACTGCTTCACTTGTATGGCTCTCGACCAAAAATGTCACCCATTCCTATTCTCCAGAGATGCTGCCTGTTCCGCTGAGTTACTCCAGGTTTTGTGTGTGTGTGTGTGAGTGTGAGTGAGTGAGTGAGTGAGTGAGTGAGTGAGTGAGTGAGTGAGTGAGTGAGTGAGTGTGTGTGTGTGTGTGTGTGTGTGTGTGTGTGTGTGTGTGTGTGTGTGTGTGTGCGCGCGCGCATATGCCGAACTATGTGTTATATTCTGTTGCATACATATTCTGTTGTGCTGCTGCAAGTAAGAATTTCATTGTTCTATCTGGAACAAATGGCAATAAAACACTTGACTCTCTAAAAATGTCAGCCATGATTAAATGGCGGAATAGACTTGATGGGCTGAATATCCTAATTCTGATCCTATACAAGTGATATTTTATGTATTAATTAACCAGCACTTGCAGTTCATAAGATACACAAAATAACACAAACACAAAGTGCTTGAGTTACTCGGCAGGTCTAAAGAAGGGTCTCGACCCAAAAAGTCATCCATTCCTTCTCTGCTGCCTGTCCCGCTGAGTTCCTCCAGCTTTTTGTGTCTATCTTCGGTTTAAACCAGCATCTGCAGTTCCTTCCTACACCTGATAGTTCCACGGTTCTTCAGGTTGACTTCCTATTCTCCAGCCGCCAACAGTTTGTCAGCTAAAACTTCACTGCTATATCCTAATTCATGGCAAGTGCCTGTTAACCCCAGATCCTCAAACCAGATTTTCACGTTATTTTCTATATCCCTTCATAATCGCTCCTCTCCTGATCTTCATAATTTCCTCCATCCCCATAGTGCTCCAAAGTATCTATGTTTCAGTCATTCTTGTCTGATGTGTACCACAAATGTAATCGCCATCTATTCCCAGGCTCCAAAATTCCTTTCCCCGTCTCTTGTTCAATCTTGCCCCATTTAAAACAGTGCTTAAAACACTTTCAATGTACTGTAAGTTGTATTTATGCTTCTCCTTTAATGTTATAGAATGTCCCTAGGCATTTCATGGGAGTGCGATACAATAAATTTGACACCAAGTTGTATAAGGTAACACCAAGTAGGTTCAGCTGTGTCAAAGGAGTTTGTTTGAACAGCCGCTAAGAGGAGTGCAAACAGGTAGTGTGGCAGAGTGGTTTAGCAAGGTGCCAACAAATTTGGGACTTTGGAAGCCAGCCACAAATTGATGAGCGATCAAAAGCATCTTGGTTCATTAAGTCAGAATTGGAGAAACGTGGATAACTTAGAATGTTACTTGGATAGTGGAGAGCACAATACTGGGGAGATGCACGATCACGGAGAAATTATAATTAGTTCAAAGTTGAGATAGGGTTTCTTGTAGTGAAGGTCAACCAGCGTTGAAGCAAGGCATGAATGGTCACAGGTAACTGAATATTGGACAACTTCAAACTTACAGTGAACGGAAGATCACGCAGCCCTCCGGCGGTGCATTAAAACACTGATAGACAAGGTCGGGAGCAGCAGACAGGTTGGAGCAGAGGAGAGGTGATGTTGGCGAGGTGGTAATAAGTAGTTTACTGATGGCACAGATAGAGATGGAAGTTCATCCCAGAGTCAAATTTTATCTCCCATTTACCACCCAGAGGGAGAAAGGAGTCCATCACCTCCTTGCCTGAAAGGGTTGCAGAAACCCTCATTGTATTTGAAAGGTACTTGGATGTACACTGAACGAGCAGGGACCTGAAGGCCAAAGATCAAGTGCTAGAAGCCCTGATTAGACTGGCTAGCTAATTTTCAACAAGCATTGACATGATGGGCCAAATGGACTCCTGTGTGGTAAATCTACTGTGAATCTATGAGACCATGTTTAAAAACTGTCTGATTCATGCTGCGATGTCAGGGAGGACCAGATTCAGTAGCCCGAGAACCACATCCACAATGACAGCTTTGGCATCTGTCCTAAAGCACTCTTTGTTGCCAGGATGTCAGATAGTGTTTGCCACCTTGGAGCATTTCACTCTGTTGAAGGCACTAAATACAAGTTGTTGATACTATTGTCACGGGTCCCAGAGGTGCCTGGAAGATGGAGTAAATTCTAAAAGCAGCTGCATATGTATCTCACTGCAATAAGTGAGATAATCTCCTGTGTAATCTGCAGTTGCCCACTTGGACATAGCCTTTATTTTCCAGGGTATCCTCAAATTCTTGTAGATTATGCTCCGTTTTCTTGGCCATATATTGAGATATCACCGCAAGCATTGAGTTACTGCAGCATCCTCCATTCAACTGATCAGATGCAAAAGACCGGGTTGGATGGAGCCGGTGATGGCGGCGACATGACCGGCGAGGAGTGAGGCCGGTGGGGGAGGAGAGGGAACCGGGATCTGGCCTACCACGCCCTCGAGGTTGGCTGCAGGAGGCACCCCTAGTGAACAAAGGAGGACAGGCCAGGGGAGGTACGAGGGCGTGTTCGCTGATCAATCCACACGTCCAAGCAAGGCCCGCAGCAGCCTGGGGCTTGCCTGGAACGGGCACTGCTCATAACAACAAAAACGTGGACTGAACTTTGAAAATGGCACCAATTCATGGCACCCCTTGCATGTGAGACTATTGCTCCTGGCATACAGTGGACTATTTGGTACAGCCCCTAGCAGCCCCTGCTAATCGAGGATGTGCTTGAGTATGACAATACTCTACTGGACTGTTTGGAAGAAAAAAATTTCACTGTGTATTTTCACTTTGCACATGATAATAAAAGCACCACTGCACCATTGAGATTGCCGCTGTGAGGTAGCAGGACCAACTGCGACTGCTCCAAGTTCAAGATATCTCACTCATCACACAGGTAGCATCCGCTCAAATGCATGTTCAAGATCTCCCTTTGGTTTCAGTCAACAAGATTTGCTGAACAATTCTTACAGGATGGCGGTGGAAAGCTGTGGGGGAAGGGCAAGGAAGATGCGGAGGGTGAACTTTCAAGCAAACACCAGCTCAGAAGCAAGTCTCCGAATAAAGACACAAGCATTGTTTGTCAACATCACTGTTGCTCCGCTATCTAATCAATGTTTGTTGATCACACTTTACTCTCAGAAGGGTAGATGACAATCATTTCAATTTGCCTTCTGAACGTTAACTTGCACACAACCTCGCACAGACATCGAAGTGTTAACAAGTACTCTTCAATGTGGAGGCACTTCTGCACAAGAGGAAAGGATTCAGGGCATGAGATCAACATGTGGACACAGTGCCCTCTGCTGGCAACACTGAGTGACACAAGCACTAACATCTGAATATGAATGTGAAAATTTGCACATTTAATCATTTGTTTTGAGAGAGCTACAATACAAAAACAGGGATATAATGCTGAGGCTTTATAAGACACTGGTCTGTCTGCATTTGGAATATTGTGAGCAGTTTTGGGCCCCATCTCAGAGAAAGGATGTGCTGGCATTGGTGAGGGTCCAGAGAAGGTTTACGAGAATGATTCTAGGAATAATTGGGCTAACATATGATGAGCGTTTGAAGGTACTGGGCTGGAGTTTAGAATAGTGAGGGGGTGGGGGGTGGGGGGGGGGAACCTCATTGAAACTTACCGAATAGTGAAAGGCTTGGATAGAGTGGATGTGGAGAGGATGTTTCCACTAGTGGAGGAGGCTAGGACTAGGGTAAAAGGACGTACCCTTAAAAAGGAGATGGAAGGAATTGATTTCGTCAGAGGGTGGTGAATCTGTAGAATTCGTTGCCACAAACGGCTGTGGAGGCCAAGCCAAGGCAGAGATTAAAGATCCGTGATCAGTAAGAGTGTCAGGGGTTATGCAACAAATGGGATTTAGAGGGGAAGATAGACCAGCCATGCTTGAATGGCAGAGTAGACTTGATGGGCCGAATGGCCTAATCCTGCTCCTAGAACTTATGAACTCATGAAAAATGGTCACCTTCCAAACATACTATGGATGATCGAGCAGCATGAAAAAAAAATTAAACCACGCCCTTCACCAGTCTTCTAACCATTCAGTGCACTCCTGTTGTTTATGAACCACAAACATTTAATTACAGGAACATTTGGTATGCTACACCATGTCACTGACTGTTTCACACTGGATTCACCCGCAATAATTAATTCCTTACCCACTGCATGCACCATGTACATCATCTGAGTGTTTTCTTTGGTTTCTTACAAAATGAATATCATCCATCCATGAAGAAAGGAAGGTTGTGGAAGCCAATGACAGTAGCAAATAGTATGACTGTTTTGCAGCACAGCTGTGAGCCTTATTCTGCTGCCTCTGTCCTTGTTGGTCTGGATTGAGAACAAATGTCATTTTGCCATTTCTCTTTGACCCTCAGGACAATTAATTAGTTTTGTTCAGTTTAGTTTAGAGATGCAGCGCAGAAACAGGCCTATCGGCCCACCGAGTCCGCACTGACCATTGATCTCCGCATACTAGCACTATACTACACTAGGGGCAATTTTAAAATTTACACCAAAGCCAATTAACTTACAAACCTGTACATATTTGGATGTGGGAGGAAACCGAAGATCTCGGAGAAAACCCACGCAGGTCACGGGGAGAAAATACAAACTCTGTACAGGCAGCACACATAGTCAGGATCAAACCTGAGTCTCCCGCGCTGTAAGGCAACTCTACTGCTGCACCACCGTGCCACTCTGTGCAGCATCCGGACATTTACATGCCTGAACAATTCTAACCTCATCAATCCTCTAGCTTCATAATTAACAACTCGGATCCATTTGTCTCAAACTTTGTGTGTGTTCACCTCTGGCCTTTGTTCTTCTGATCAATTCCCCCCATGTACACCCATGACCTGCCATGCTTGTCCTGCCCCTTCTAGCTTTCTCCCCCCCCTCCCCCAGCCCCTGCATTGTTTGACCCAACCCGACCCGAAACGTCACCTATCCATGTTCTCCTGAGGTGTTGCCTGAGCCGCTGATACTCCAGCATTTTCTGTCTCTTCTCTGCAAAAATATTGAATTGCATTTAATAGCAACCGATCAGCAGTTATTTTTTTCGTCTATAGGTTTCTCATTGTCCACTGATGTCACTAGAGAGTTCTGGAGCAGTTAATAGGATTCCAATCTTTAATAAACAGTGAGAGATTTGTTAGTCAAATGATTTAAAGTCATA
Organism: Leucoraja erinaceus; assembly: GCF_028641065.1. NCBI lineage: Eukaryota > Metazoa > Chordata > Chondrichthyes > Rajiformes > Rajidae > Leucoraja > Leucoraja erinaceus. Next base: position 28,226,401 of record NC_073394.1, on the reverse strand, counting down.
GTCATAAAGCATGGAAACAGGCCCTTCGGCCCAACTTGCCAATGCCGACCAAAATGCCCCATCTACGCTAGTCACACATGCTGCATTTGACTCACATGCCTCTAAACCTTTCCTGTCCACGCACCTGTCTAAATGCACAAAAAGCTGGAGTAACTCAGTGGGACTGGCGGCATCTTCTTCAGACCAGTACTATCAGCGGAGACCTTCTTCAGACCAGTACTATCACGAGCATGCGACGTGCATGTGGCAAGCGCGGCGGCATCTTCTTCAGACCAGTACTATCAGCGGAGACCTTCTTCAGACCAGTACTATCACGAGCATGCGACGTGCATGTGGCAAGCGCGACCAAACCGGAAGCGGGGGCCGTGCGGTGGTCGAGTGAGTGGCGTGAAGTTCGAGCGAAGTCCGCGGGAAGGTCGCGCGTGACGTACGGCGTCGAGACGCTGCGCACGCCCGTCGAGGCGGTGCGTACGGCTTCAAGGCGGCTGCGGGCCGGTAGGCCGTTGCCGCGTGAAATTTTTTAACACGGTTAGTTTTTCGGAGCCTCACGCGATGTCGGGACCAGCTCCGCACAACTCCATATGGCTCCAGTGATCGAAGTGGGACCGGCCCCGCAAGGCCGTACGGCTCAAGCGACCACGTTAGGTCGCGCTTGCCGCATGGAGTCGCATGCTCGTGGGACAGGCCCTTTAGAGTTTTGTTGCAGGTATTGGTGAACTGGGTGAGAAGACATAGAATAATAGGTTGGAGATACAAGAAACTGCAGATGCTGGAATCATAAGCAAAATATGAAGTGGTGGAGTAACTCAGCAGGTCAGGCAGCACCTGCGGGAGGGAATGCATTATCGACGTTCCAGGTCGAGATCCTTCTTCAGACCGATCAGTCGAAAGAACGGTGCTGACCCGGAATGTCATCTATCCATTCCCCTCTCAGACGCTGCTGGGTTCCTCCAGCACTTTGTGTTTAGAACAATAAAATCTTGGATTGCAGAGGAATCAAAAGCTATCCGGATCAGGCAGAAATGTGGAATTGGGGCCAATAATTAGATCAGCCATGATCTCATTGAATGGTAGAGCAGGCGTGAGGAGCAAAATGTCCCTCACTGCACAGATTTAGTTCATAATGAATGCAAGGAACCTGTATCAATATTAATTCTTGTGTCCAAGCAGCTGCTCAGCTTCATGTTTTCAATTATTTTTCTATTGACGAAAACAATTTAAAATATCATCCTCTGTTTTAGTTTAGTTTTAGAAATACAGTTCGGAGGCAGGCCCTTCGGCCCACCGAGTCCGCACTGACCAACGATCACCTCATACACTTACACTATCCTGCACATATACATAGAAACATAGAAAATAGGTGCAGGAGTCGGCCATTCGAGCCTGCACCGCCATTCAATATGATCATGGCTGATCATCCAACTCAGTATCCTGTACCTGCCTTCTCTCCATACCCCCTGATCCCTTTAGCCACAAGGGCCACATCTAACTCCCTCTTAAATATAGCCAATGAACTGGCCTCAACTACCTTCTGTGGCAGAGAGTTCCAGAGATTCACCCCTCTCTGTGTGAAAAATGTTTTTCTCATCTCGGTCCTAAATGATTTCCCCTTTATCCTTAAACTGTGACCCCTTGTCCTGGACTTCCCCAACATCGGGAACAATCTTCCTGCACCTAGCCTGTCCAACCCCTTAAGAATTTTGTAAATTTCTATAAGATCCCCCCTCAATCTTCTAAATTCTAGCGAGGACAAGCCGAGTCTATCCAGTCTTTCTTCATATGAAAGTCCTGACATCCCAGGAATCAGTCTGGTGAACCTTCTCTATGGCAAGAATGTCTTTCCACAGATTTGGAGACCAAAACTGTACGCAATACTCCAGGTGTGGTCTCACCAAGACCCTGTACAACTGCAGGAGAACCTCCCTGTTCCGATATTACACACTAGGGACAATTTTACAATTATCAAAGTCAATTAGCCGACAAACCTGTACGCATTTGGCATGTGTGAGAAAAGCCGAGCACCTGGACAAAACAATCATGGTCACGGGGTGAACGCACAAACTCCACACAGACAGCACCCGTAGTCAGGATTGAACCTAGGTCTCTGGCGCTGGAAGGCAGCAACTCTACCGCCGTGCCACTGTGTCACCACCAATACCCGTCACATCCCCGCCCCACTCCCATCACTGCCGTGCCAAGAAACGCAAGGAAAGGCAAAACTTGGATAATGCTCCTCACAAGTAAAGACAAGGTGCTGCGCACCACCCTGCAACAAGCAGGCTCTTCACATTATTCTGAGGTACATGTACATAAGAGCTGTCCAGGAACCTGGTGCTAAACTGTGCAGACACTCAACTCCTTTGTACTGAACATTTTCTCTTTATCTGTCCCCTAATTTAGCAATGCATCAGGATGGCACAGTGACACAGCGGTAGAGTTTCTGCCTTACAGTGCCACAGTTTCAGCCTCATCAGCTCTCCACTCAACAACTTGGATGCATGGCTGCACATGCGGAGTGTAGGCACTGAGATCTGTGCCTGGCGTCGAACATATTGGAGGAGTGGGCGGCACAGTGATGCAGAAGTCGTGTTGCACCCTTACAGCGCCAGAGACCCGGGTTCAATCCTGACTATGGGTGCTATCTGTGCGGAGTTTGCATGTTATCCATGTGACCGCATTGATTTTCTCCGGGTGCTCCGGTTTCCTCCTACAGACGTACAGGTTTGTAGGTTAATTGGCTTTGGTAAAATTGTACACTGTCTCTATTGTGTAGGATAGTGTTAGTGTGCGGGGGTCGCTGGTCGGCGCGGACGCGGTGGGCCGAAGGGCCTGTTTCCACGCCGTATCTGTAAACTAAACTAAAATCTCTCAACTGGTCACTGCACAAAGCTTCCCAGCGAGCGGCTTTCACCAGTGTTTAATGGACTCTGGTCTGCAGGGAGCCACAAGTTTACGTCCAGCGCAAGTTAGCAGTCGTGGCTCCCCCAACTCCAGCTTCGTGTGACATCCAAAAACAAATAATAAAAGGAGGATGTTCTTCAGGGGCAGAGTCCTCATTATCAGATCAAAGGATCAAAGCGGTGGAGACCGAGACAGCAGCTCAAATCAAGCAGTTTAATTACTGACATTAATCATGTCCGGGACTAGCTCACAGCAGGAGAACAATCTCATAAGGGAACTTGGCAGGCAAGGGCACTCACAACACAGAAATAAATAAAATACACAATAATCATTGAGAAATGTCACCAGCGACAGCTTATCTTGTTTATGCTTATTCTTTTTTAAATGGGGTCCGCATGAAGTAAATATTTTATGTACGGAAGAGCCTGCTGGCAACATCGTCTTATCATTGAGTGCACTGCTCACATTGTTGATTAAATCTGCCATTATGTTGTTCTGGCTTCCCCACATCCCTCTCCCATGCCAGCTGCCATCTTGCAGCTCCCTTCATCTCCCCTGTAAAGCCACTGGATTTTTCTCAGACAGCGGAAAGAATGTTTTGTGTAGAGAGGAACTGCAGATGCCGGTTTACATTGAAGATAGACACAAGATGCTGGAGTAACTCAGCGGGACAGGCAGCATCTCTGGATAGAAGGAACGGGCGATGTTGTGGGTCGAGACCCATCCTTCAGTGAGAGTCGGGGAGGGAGGGGGTGGAAGAAGGAGACGCTGAGATAAAGAAGGGCAAGGTGCGAAAATGAGACATCAAAGGGGATGACGATCAAGGTTAATGTAGAATTGATCATTCTTAGCAAGGGGAAGTTGACAACGAGGCCCACAAAATTAAAAATTTAATCAAGGGGACTGACAGACTGGTTGGAGAACTAGAGAGAGAGCGAGAGAGGGAAAGCAAGAATTACTGGGTTAGACAAGTCGATATTCATACTGCTGGGTTGTAAGCTGCCACACTTGTAAACTGTAAGAATGTTTTGTTTATTCATAAGCCCCTCCCAGTTTTCCTTATCTCACTGATTCCTGGTCATTTTACTTGTTCCCAGAATTAATTAGAGAATTAGAGCTGCCTGAAGGAACAGGATTAAACAGTCCCAAGCGAGTACAGACACAAAGGAGAACACTTCAGTCTTAGTTTACTGAAACCATCGTTTTTCTAATCTGTTCCCCCAGCACCCAACAAATTTCCTGCTCCTTTTAACGTGCAGTCACAGCGCGGAATAAACAACATCTCTCCACTGTATATTCTCACAAGAAAGTGAGTGGGTGAACTCAAACACAAAGTGTTGGAGGAACTCAGCTGGTCAGGCGGCATCTGGGGAGAAGAAAGGGCAGCCCCCCAAGTCCTCACCTTTAACCCCATAAACCGTCGCATACAGCACATAATCCTCCGACATTTTCGCCACCACTAGCCACATCTTCCCATCTCCACCACTTTCCGCACAGACTGTTCCCTCTGTAACTCCCTGGTTAACTCGTCCCTTTCCACCCAAACCACTCCCTCCGCAGGTACTTCAAGTCAAGTCAAGTCAAGAGAGTTTATTGTCATGTGTCCCAGATAGGACAATGAAATTCTTGCCCTGTATGTAGTATTTTAGCTATAATTCCGTAGTTTTTAGTTGTGATATGTTCTGTCTTAGTTCAGGCCTGCAGATATTTGAATGCTTTCTCTGATGCCGTATTACAATTGTGCCGGAATAAAAAGTTTTATTTGCTACTACCAGTCTTGGCAAATCATTGAGAATTGCATGATCCTACACAGTTCTGATGAAAGCTGAAAATTCAGTCAGTTTCTCCCTTATCAGGTGATTCTTGACCTGCTGGATATTTTTATAATTTTTTTTTTTTAATTTAGAACTTTCACGTTTTTATTCCGTAGAAGATGAAACGGAGCGGTGATCTAATATATCATTAAAATTACAACAGTGCTTACCAATTGAGAGGTTACAGGGTTCTGATACAGATACAGGGTTGAAACCGGCCCTTCAGCCCAACAAATCCACACCAACCATTGATCACCCATGCACTAGTTCTGTTATCCCACTTTCGCATCCTACACACTGGGGGCAATTTACAGAAGCCAATTAACCTGCAAACCTGCACTTCTGTGGAATGGAGCACCTGGAGAAAACCCAATCGGTCACAGGGAGAACATGAAAACATTGTACAGCCAGCACCCGTGGTGAGGATTGAACCCGGGTCGTTGGCGCTGTAAGGCAGCAACTCTACCCATGCGCCACTGTGCTGGACTCTGTTCTCTGCAGACCTTTCTGTTCTTAAAGGGACTATTTCCAAAAATGAATATAGACACAAAATGCTGGAATAACTCAGCGTCATAGGCAGAATCTCTGGAGAGAAGAAATGGATTAGGTTTTGGATCAAGACCCTTTTTCAGACTTTTAGTTTTGTTTAGTTTAGAGTTAGAGCGCGGAATCAGGCCCTTCGGCCCACCGGGTCTGCGCCAACCAGCAAACCCCGCTATCGTGGATCAACACTATCCTACACCCACTGGGGACAATTTACATTTATACCAAGGCAATTAACCAACAAACCTGTATGTCTTTAGAGTGTGGGAGGTCACTGGGAGAACGTAACAGCACCTTTGATGACATAGAAACATAGAAACATAGAAATTAGGTGCAGGAGTAGGCCATTCGAGCCTGCACCGCCATTCAATATGATCATGGCTGATCATCCAACATAATTTATATTTATTTTGGGTCTGCTGTGTGTTATTTGTAAGCTTTTTGCATTTAAAAAATCCCGCTTTGATATTTCTGAAGGAAAAAAAAAATAGGTAGGCATTATTTGGCATTTAAAATGAAAGACACATTGCCACTATATAGAGTGAAGGCATCATCTTACAGCATTTCTGCTCTGTCAGTTTAAAGTAACCACTGATGCTCAATCTACCACCTCCACCGAGTATTAAGCAAGAGGGCATCTAATATGCTCAAACATCAATGCAAGTGCTTCGAGCCACCATTGTAATGAACTGTCATTGTACTAGATATTTTGGAGTCATATAGCATAAAAACAAGTCCTCCAGCACATCAACTCCCTGCCATCAAGAACCCACTTACACTAATCCCATTTTAGCTACCCCACAATCCTATTAGCTCCTCCCAAATTCTCACTGCCATTACATTCACCTACACACGAGGGGGAGTTTACAGAGGCCAATTAACCTCTGTCTGTCCTCACACCTTCGGGATGTGGGAGGAAACCAGAGCATCTTGAGAAAACCCAATCACAAAGAGAACATACACACAACTTCCTGTGCAGTGCTGGAGGTCAACATTAAACCCCAGTCACTGGAGCTGCATGGAATTATAGTCTCGATCACCTGCTCTGAAATTAAAACAAAAAGGTGCATCTTGTAATTGAAATCCAATTTTAAGCCAAATTAACCCATAATCATTGAATTAAGCAGCATGGAAACAGGCACTTCGGCCCATCACACCAATGCAGCTCCTTCCTACACAAAAAAGTTGTCCCTCAGATTCCTATTAAATTTCTCTCACTTTAAACCTATCGTCCACTGTTTCTTGATCTCCCACTCTGCGTAAAAGACTCTCTGCATTTACCCTATCTATTCCTCTCATGATCTTGTACGCCTCCATAAAATCACCCCTCATCCTCCTGAGCTCCAAGGAATAAAGTCCTAGTCCCTTCCTATAACAGGGTGACCAAATCTGAACACATTTCTCCAAATGTGGCCTCACTAACATCTTGTACAACTGAGACATAACCTCCCAACTTCTGCACTCAGTTTTCTGACTGATGCAAGTCAAAGTGCCAAAGGCCATCTTGACCACCCTATCAGCCTGTGACACCAGTTTCAAGGAACAATGTTTATGCACTCCTGGATCCCTCTGCTCTACAAATCCCAGACCCCTGCCATTCACTGTGTAAAACAGCATCCCCATGATGGAATCTCTTGCGAAATTTGCTTTAAAGCAATATTTGGGACACCCCTAGCATGTGAAAAATTCTACCCCCACCACAATCAGTCTGAAGAAGGGTCCTGACCTGAAACATCACCTATCCCTGTACTCCAGGGATGCTGCTTGACCCGACACCAGCACTTAGTTTTCTTGTCCCTATTTATAAAGCAAGTTATGTGCATCTCATCTCTCCACCTATCTATTAGTTTTATCCAACACTTCCAGTTACATAGATAGAATCACTCATTAATCTAGTTCAATTAGCCTCATCTGCCATGCAAAACTTTAAAAACAGGAAATATATGAACACCACATCTAATCTAACGACTCACTGTTAATGTAAGCAAGCCTGCTGTGAGTACAACTGTCTTTATTTCCTGTTACATCTTGGATCTCACCAGTTAGACTTTCACTAGGTTGCCTATCCCAGGCTTTGAGATACAATCTCTGCACAACTTTCCTCTTTGTGTAATTGGGACTGTTAGTCTGTAAATTCCTGTAATCAAACCGTGCCCATTTACACCTCATTACAATGCAAGCAGCCATTCCAATGGCACGAAGATTACAGACAGCTTGGGCAATTGAAGACGAAAAGCATCTGGTTTCAGTATACTTCATACAACCCTAATGGGAATGGGTCACTGTTTCATCTAATGAAGCAACCAGACACATTTAAAACTTGCCTCAAGACAATCCAGCTATCATTTCAATTTGTGGTGTTTTTTTGGCCATTAGTTCAACCTTTGAACATTGGTTCCACTTGCCACTGGCCACATTGCTTCTGTCGTCCCCATTGCACCAGATTTTGATCAGTTCACCCAACAGGGTGGCACAGTGGCGTAACGGTAAGAGTTGATGCCTAACAGCACCAGAGACCTGGGTTCAATCCTGACTACGTGTGTTGTCCGTTCATAGTTTGTACATTCTCCCAGCGGCCTGCGTGGGGTTTCTCCAGATGCTGCCACACTCCAAAAAAATACACGTTATAGGTTAATTCAGTAAGTTGTAAAAATGCCCCTAGAGTGTAGGATAGTGTTAGTGTATGGGGTGATCACTGGTTGGTGTGGAATTGGTGGGCCGAAGGGCCTATTTCCACGTTATATGTCAAAAGTAATTTCAATATACATTCCCCACTAGTGATTGCAACACTCACATTTATGCCATGTAATCCCAGAATCACTGTCCCAGTTAATTTGAAGGCAATATTTTCATGTTCATAAATGATAGGAGCGGAATTGGGCCATTCGGCCCATCAAGTCTACTCCTCCATTCTATCATGGCTGATCTATCTATCCCTCTCAACCCCATTCTCCTGCCTTCTTTCTTGGGGAATCTGCATTCCTGTGCCCCAAAGCCAATTAACCTGTTAAACCCATAAGTCTTTGGCATGTGGGAGGAAACTGGAGCACACGTGGTGACGGGGAGAACGTACAAACTTTGTACCCTTAGAGTCATAGAGTGAGACAGTGTGGAAACAGGCCCTTTGGCCCAACTCCGCCAACAATATCCCAGCTACACTAGTCCCACTTGCGTGCACTTGGTCCATATCCCTCCAAATTTGTCTTATCCATGTACCTGTCTAACTGTTTCTGAAAGGATGGGACAGTCCCAGCCTCAACTACCTCCTCTACCTTCTCTTACAGCTTGTTCCATATACCCACCGCCCTTTGTGTGAAAAAGTTTCCTATCCGCGTCTCTGCCGATGGAGTCTCCCACCACTATGGCTCTGCCCGATGTCATTCTTCTCTATTGAGCATTGGCACCAGGGTTGGGATCACAGCCTTGGCTACCACTCAATCCTGTCGTGTCATGTCGTCCACTTCCAAGAGGGTGCACCTGTTTTCATTAGGTACAACCACCGGGGTCTCCTGCACTCCATGTTTACTCCTCTTTCTCACAGTCACCCACCTTCGCTCTACCTGTATCCTGAGTGTGACAACCTCACTGTAGGTCCTGAGCCAGAGTCTCACACTTTACCTCCTAAGGCACTTCACCCCAACAACACCAGTCCCCCTAGAGAAAGCCCTACTTTTATTTGCTGTTCAACTAACTAATTTGTTCATTTACAAATTTGGTTACCGGTTTTTAAATGACCCGCTCTGGAGAAACTCACCAAGACTTTAACTTCTGCAGCCAATCCTCACAATTGCTCCTTCACCTGCCGCTCCTCTGCATTGACTATGAAGGTATGTGTTGCAGGCTGGCCCCGACTGGGTTTTAAATGACCCGCACAGGACAAACCAGGGATTCTGGTTCTGAAAGGCAGCAACTCTACTGCTGCACCACTGTGCATCTCCATACCTTGGTCCGCATACCCAATGAGCTCTGAGATGATAAGTAGGAGGTGAAAATATCCAGATACATGGAGCAACTCATGTTCCTCAACACAAGGGCACTGCAGCCTTCTCTACATTTTTTGTTGTTGTAAATAATTCAACCGTATATGAACAGCTAAAAATTCTATTAGCCTTTACCATTTATACTTGAATAAGTTCTTTCTCTGGAACAGTGTTTAAAAATTGGACAAATAATATGCATATATAAATTACACAACAATGGAGTAATATGTTTCCATTTAGACGTTACATGCTTCAAAAAGCATTTAAATTGCATAAACTTTGCAAAATGTTGACACCGTTAGAAAACAAGACCATTTCACCAAATAAGAAATGTAAAAACTTAATGTAGGAAACATTACGGACAGAATATTTTCTTCAACATGTTCATTCTCTTCCCCCGAATTGTTTTTCACTACCAGTCAGCTGAGAAATATATTTTCCAACTCCAATCTAATCCTCCCTTGAGCCTTCCCATTATATCCTCATGTTTGAGCAACATTTTGTTCCAGCTCGTGTCCCTTTCTGCCTACGTAGGGCAGGGGAGATCACATCAGGGTGACTCATTACCACTTGATGTGTCTCACCTACTTGTTAACTACACCATGAATAGGGTGTGAAGATCTCAGCCGCAGCATAAAATTGAAACCAGCTGTTACAAATATTTGTTCATGTCCACCACAGGTCCGAGCTCTGGAGAGGTGCCCGAGCACCTGTGTAGTTCAGTTACTCTAATCTCAGTCATTACTGTGCCATTCAAGGCAACCCGGGTGCACACGTTAATCTCCCGACACAGAGATAGCAGATGCCCTGGTTCTATCTGTTCCAGCTTTGAAGAGGTTATGCTTCTTTCCCAAGACCTTGATCCAACATTCAATGAAATATAGAAACAAGGAACTGCAGATGCTGGTTTACACAAAAAGGACACAAAGTGCTGGAGTAACTCAGTAGGTCAGGTGGCATGTGCATGAAGGAACTGCAGATGCTGGTTTAAACCAAAAATAGAAACAAAATGCTGGAGTAAATCAGCGAGACAGGTAGCAGTCTTCAGACTGAGGTCGGGTAGCATCTCTGCAGAACATTGGTGTGATGTTTCGGGTCGGGACCTTTCTTCAGGTTGATTGTTGGGGGGAGGTGGGGAGTGGAGGTGGGTAGGTGAGGTGTGGGGGTGGCAGAGGCTCTCCCAGCTTTCTTTCTTAACCCCCCCCCCCCCCCACAATCAGTCTGAACAAGGGCCCCGACCCAAAATATCACCTATCCCTGTTCTCTAGAGATGCTGCCTGACCCGATTAGATACTTCAGCACTTTGTGTCCATTTGATGAGTTGACTGGTGCATTCAAGAGGAATTGGTTTCAATGTGAAGGGAAGGGAGGTAATAGTTGGGAAGGTTTGGAAACTATCTCTTTGGTAGGAATCTAGGAATCATGAGTGATACTGAAATATTGTCAGAACCGTGGGACAATATTTCAAACATTTATTTCAAACAAATATTTCAAGTCAAAAAACAGAAGATAAATAAAAACATAGGCATTGCTGTTGATTATTGGTTATTCAATAGATATGATGGCATGAATGGAACTGTGCTCTGTACCATTGTATCACATCCTAAAATGCCTCTTAAAAGTCCATCTGAGTGACTCTGACAGCACAGCTGGTAGAGCTGCTGCCTCACAGCCCCAGGGTTCGATCCTGACCTCGGGTGCTGCACGTCTGTGCAGAGTTTTGCATGGGTTTTCTCCGGGTACTCTGGTTTCCTCCCACATCCCAAAGACGTGTGGACTTAGAAACATAGAACATAGAAATTAGGTGCAGGAGTAGGCCATTCGGCCCTTCGAGCCTGCACCGCCATTCAATATGATCATGGCTGATCATCCAACTCAGTATCCCGTACCTGCCTTCTCTCCATACCCCCTGATCCCCTTAGCCACAAGGGCCACATCTAACTCCCTCTTAAATATAGCCAATGAACTGGCCTCAACTACCCTCTGTGGCAGAGAGTTCCAGAGATTCACCACTCTCTGTGTGAAAAAAAGTTCTTCTCATCTCGGCTTTAAAGGATTTCCCCCTTATCCTTAAGCTGTGATCCCTTGTCCTGGACTTCCCTAACATCGGGAACAATCTTCCTGCATCTAGCCTGTCCAACCCCTTAAGACTTTAATTCATAAATTATCCCTGGAGTGTAGAAAGTAGGTTAATAATGAATTAGTGTGAGCAGGTGATCATTGGTGGACGTAGACCCAGTGGTCTGAAGGGCTTGTTTCCATGCTGTGTCTCTATACTAAACTAAACTCACATTGGCAATGAGGAGAAAATCCAGTTGATAATTTTACGATGTGTATCCTTATCATTCTGAAGACCAAGTTAAAAAAGGCACTATACCAAGGTTAAAAAAAAGAGTAAATGGAAGGGTTAATACCCAATATTAACAACAGCACAGAAAAAGGAACAAGGAGTTGAGTGATCTGCAAGCTGCTTAACAACAAGGTGACAGAAAAGACCATGCATGTGACAACACAGATGTTTAGAAAGGACAAACCACTGTGAAATACTGTGGGGGCCAGGAAGTAAACAAAAACAGAAACAAACTACTGGAGGAGCAGCACAAATAACACTGCGATAGAACATGCAGGTGAAACGGAACAGCTCCGTAACAGAGGACTCTCTGATTTACGGACTGTTCCCAGGGACACATTCAGAGACCTGCTGCTGGAAAGTCATCAACTCAGTTAAAGACGCTCTTTGGTCTGGCCAAAACAAGTTGATCTCCCAGCAGAGCGAGATGTCCGTTGGGGAATGATGCCGACTAGCCCGCTCCAGACTGCAGGAGTACGTGCTGAGGGACTCACTGAAGCTTGGTGCAGCCAGCGCCAAGGCTCTGTGGGGGAGGGCCACAGTCTAGGGTCCTTCCTCTGCTGCTGCGGCAGGGTGTGGTGGAGACGCCCCTCAAACAAGGGAAGGGATATCACCCCGGGGGGCCACACGAGTGGAAAGGGTGCCTGGGATAATGATATATGTGCCTCCGAGAATGTCGGGCGAATTTTTGCACAGTTCTTGTTTTTTTAAAATCTGAATAAAGATTATTTTTTTTTATTTATTTTTTTTTTAAAAGATGGATGTGAAACATTGTGAATCCATTCTTCATGGAGGACAGGGTCTGTGTCGAGAGGCCAGACCCCCACCTGCACGAAGCTCTGAGATGTGGAGTCTGGTTTATGTGTAATCCAGTCTCCCCTCCCTCCCCGATGATGGACAGAAATAGTCCCACACGTTGATCTCTAACATTGACTGCAGCGAGGAAAATGAAGAATGTGGCTGAGCTCTAAAGCTGCTAAAGTATGTGTTCAGATCAGAGGGGCTTTGAAGTAAAATAAAACAAGAATGTACTTCATCTTACAGCCCGTCTATGGGGTAGTTTGATGAAGGGGCATGCGGCCAAAACATCATATTCTACTTTAAGTGATGCTAACTGTGCATCTCCACTTTTTTTAATGCTTAGTTTGATTCCAAACATGAGCTGATTTTCATTTTTTTTAACAAGCAATTCCCTCTCCCAGAATAGTATTGGTGTTGCCACAAAAGAACTATCAAAGATACCTGTCAAAGTTATATCAAGTTATCATTATTCCAGAACCTATCCCAGAATAAGGAAATGTGTGGATGCTTGTGTTCCCACCGTCTCCTTACTGTCGAACAGATCTTCAAAAGGCATCTAATATATAATGTATAATAGCATCATAAAACCATACCACCCTGGCCATGGTCTCATCTCATTGCTACCATTGGTAAGAAAACACAGGAGCCTGAAAACTGTCACCTCCAGGTTCAAGAACAGCTTCTTCTCAGCAACCATCAGGCTCTAATCAATTCAGGTCTCCACCCAAAATGTCACCCATTCCTTCGCTCCAGAGATGCTGCCTGTCCCGCTGAGTCGCGGGACTTGTTAGCGCCCGCCGGGGGCTCCAACACCAAGACCCGGAGCGCGGCCTTGCATCACCCGACGCGGCTTTACAATCACCCACCGGGCGCTTTGACTCTGACATCGGGAGGAGAATGAGGAGTGCAGGGGAGAGATAAGACTTTGCCTTCCATCACAGTGAGGAGGAGATTCACTGTGATGGATGTTTGTGTAAATTGGGTTGTGTCTTGGTTCTTTTTCTTGTGCGTATGACTGCAGAAACCAAATTTCGTTTGAACCTCAATGAGGTTCAGATGACAACAAATAAATTGTATTGTATTGAGTTACTCCAGCATTTTGTGTCTATCTATGGTGTAAACCAGCATCTGCAGTTCCTTCTTATACAATTCAAATCACAACTTAATCTTAGCCCCTATGATCTACTAGGAATTTTGAAAACTACCATTGGTTGCACTACAGACTTCAGTTTTGCACTTTTATGGCCTACTTATCTTGTATCACTGATAATTAATTTATAGCGCTATGGATTATTATGTACTTATTTTTGTGTTATTGCATTAACAGGCCTGTAAAACAGCAGCAAATAAGAATTTCATTGTTCCATTGCTGATACATAAGACAATTAAATACTCTTGACTCGAATAATCGTCTTATTCCTTTTAATGTAAAGGGACCGCACAACACATCCTGGATGTATGCACAATAAAGCCAAGTTATTTTGTCAGTACAACAGGTGAAACAATGAATCTTGGGGATCCACTCATTTTGTGGGTATGGACATGGTTACTCCTGGAGTTAGGTCACTGCCTTTGAACATTAGTGATTCCAGATAGACACAAAATGTTGGAGTAACTCAGCGGGTCAGGCAGCATCTCTGGCGAAAAGGAATAGGTGACGTTAAAGGTCGAGACCCATCTTCAGACTGAGGAAGAGTCAGACTCAGGGGAAAGGGAAACTAGAGGCGTGAAAAGTTTATTTTTGTGTAAGGAGTTTAACTTTTTGCCCCGACTTGCCAATGGCACCTGTAACCCAAGTCTTTCTCACTCACCAAACAACTTTTTTATTAGACCAGGTAGCCTGTCGTCTATTGCAAATGGTCCCCTGTAAAAATCATTACGCCCCTGCTCCTATTACAAATTGACACCAGCTCTGCTCCTAAGTAAATATATTTTCTGGGGCATGGCGTCACTATCAGAGAGTGGCTTGATGGAACTGTGGGAGAGTCTAGAACTAGAGGTCATAGCCTCAGAATTAAAGGACGTTCTTTTTGGAAGGAGATGAGGAGAAATTTATTTTGTCAGATGGTGGTGAATCTGTGGAATTCTTTGCCACAGAAGGTTGTAGCGGCCGTCAGTGGATATTTATTTAAGACAGAGTTAGATAAATTCTTGATTAGTACAGGTGTCAGGAGTTATTGGGAGAAGGCAGGAGAATGGGGTTAGGAGGGAGAGATGGCCATGATGGAGTAGACTTGATGGGCCGAATGGCCTAATTCTACTCCTATTCCTTATGACTACAAATGGTTAATTTGTCATTTCCTGTTCCGTGTCAGTTAACAGAAACACCCACAGATGAAACGGTCATCGGGGACAGGGCTGGACTCTCTCGCCTGCAGTAAAACAAAACATTAAATGACACACCCTCTTTCCTCTTGCATCCATTATTTTTTTTCTCACTAAATGATTCTTTTAAAATTCTTGATTCAGTCAGTCCTGCCCAGCATCTCCAGATATCCTAACCACAATATTTTGTTGGGTTTGCTACAATGGCAGTCATTAACTGAACTTTACTGAGAGCGGGGCAATAAAAATAGAAATGTGTAGGGAGGAACTGCAGATGCTGGTTTACGCCGAAGATAAACTCAAAATGCTGGAGTAACTCAGCGGGTCAGGCAGCATCTCCGTTTATAAACCAGAATAAACTAACGTCAAAATCCCATGTTTACAAGAAAAGAAATGTGAGAGAATAACATGTAGTTCAGATTACCCTTGATAAAACTCATTTCCAATCAATTAACTGTTCTGTTTTGGAAAGGCTGGCCCCTCGTTTACAATAGCCCAACAACATCCTGATTTCCCCAGAGTGATGGTGTTAATCAAGGGTATTCTTTGATCTGTCCTTTCAGACTAATTAGTGTGGACAGTTGTGCAAAAGCAAAACACTGCAGATGTCAGAAATCGGAAATAAAATCTGAAAATGCTGGAATTAACTGGCCAGTGAGCTAGGATTTGTGGAGAAACACTTTGATGGTCTGTGAAGAATCACAATGTCAATAATACTTTATAGAGGATTATTTGGATTTGAAGAGGAGGTTTCCACTAGTGTGAGAGTCATTGCCTCAGAATAAAAGGATGTTCTTTAGGAAGAAACATAGAAACATAGAAATTAGGTGCAGGAGTCGGCCATTCGGCCCTTCGAGCCTGCACCGCCATTCAATATGATCATGGCTGATCATCCAACTCAGTATCCCGTACCTGCCTTCTCCCCATACCCTCTGGTCCCCTTAGCCACAAGGGCCACATCTAACTCCCTCTTAAATATAGCCAATGAACTGGCCTCGACTTTCCTCTGTGGCAGAGAGTTCCAGTTCCAAGAAGATGAGGAATTTCTCTTGTTCTCTAGAGGGTGGTGAATCTGTGGAATCCATTGCCACAGATGGCTGTGGAGACCAAGTCAATGATATTTTTAAGGCAGAGATGGATAGATTCTTGATTAGTAAGGGTGTCGAGGGGTTTGGGGAGAAGGCAGGAGAATGAGGTTGCGAGGGAAAGATACATCAGTCATGATTGAATGGCAGAGTAGACGTAGGACTGAATGGCCTAATTCTGCTCCAATCTCTTATGAACATGAAGATAGGAGGCTCAGAACAAAGCCTGGCAAGTGATAGGTGGATATAGGTGAGGGCGGGTTTCAGCTTTCAATGGAAGTGACCACAAAATTGTTTCTCCTTCCTGAATACCTGATTTAAAATCCCACCCAGACACTGTATCTCCAGCTGGTTGAAGCTAGCAAAGGGATATGATGTGCTTCTGATGAACTGGGACTGCCAACTATAGGCTTTTTTGGAGGCATCGTCACACAGCTCCCTCCCTAAAACAATGCCATCTCCGCAATCATCCAATGCCTAAACCATCCATCCGCACAGTTTCAGTGTCGTCCTGTTGAGTCTCATTGTCTGTAACTCATTTTCACCTAGCCCACAGCTAACAACGCCTGGTTTTCTTTATCATTGTTATGTTTTTTGCATATATTTCGCTCATTAGTTCTATATCGCTCCATATCACCATTTATATCTCACATTTCCCTTTCCCCTAACTCTCAGTCTGAAGAAGAATTTCAACCCAAAATGTCACCTATTCCTTTTCTCCATAGATGCAATCTGACCTGCTGAGTTACTCCAGTGTTTGGTGTCTATCATCTCTCAGTTTACCACTTTTCTCCACCAAATGGAAGGCTATTCATCATCCAACGAGCCAATACTTGTGGAGCTATCTTCCAAACTCCCCGTCTCAATTTTCAATATTTTTCTCAACAACATACATTTTAATCAATGCCTTCATTATTTTTGGAATTCTGGAAGCAAACATTTAATACCTAGAGACTCCTGGACAATTCTAACGGCTCGGGCCCTGAAGAGACAGCTGCTCTGTGCCTGTTTATCATTTAGCAGATTCTCTCAGGGATTCCCATTGATTCCATTTGCCCCTCACGCTGCCACGGCAAGGCCACCAGAATAGTCAAGATCGAGTCCTAACCTGGATACTCCCTCTTCTCCCCTCTCTCTCATCAGGCAAAAGATTCAGAAGTGTGAAAACGCACACCTTCAGAGGCTGATTCTTCCCAGCTGACATCAGGCAACTGAAGCTATGTCGCTCTTCAAGGGAGATGCTAAATGCATTTCGTTGTCTCTGTACTGTACACTGGCAATGACAATTAAAATTGAATCTGAATCTGAACCATGCTATCCCCAACAAGAGAGTATAAATCTACCTCATTTGAGATCCCCTGACTATTTGTAATTGGACTTTACTGGAGCGCCAAGGACGCTGCAATACCACCAGGAGCGCCACATGTTGGGCAGCCCCGCCAACAGTCTGCCTTAAACTTTTTTTTTTTTTTGCCTTCCATCACAATGAGGAATCACTGTGTTTTTTTTTTTAAAATTTTTTTGTGTGTCCGTTGCTTTTTATTTGTGTGACTTGGCAAAAGTCTGTGTAAATGTTTCCCGTTTGTTTTATGTGAGGGGATGGGGAGACTGCAGGGGGGGGGGGGGGGGGGGGGGATGGGGGGTGAGAGGTGAAACATAGTCTTCAGATCGGCCGGATATGCAACCCGGGAAACAAACAAAAATTGCCACTGTTTTCCTGGTCGCATCTCTGGCCGATCTGCGGTCTACCATCGATGGAGCTGGAGGCCGCCTCGGGTTGACTTTGTGCCCCACCACAGGCCGTGGACTCAACATCAGAGCAGATCCCTTGCCTGGGATCGCTCCAACCAGGGCCTGCGGACTTACCATCAAGGGCTCACCGTCTCGGGAGAGGCTAGTCGGGAAGCTCCACTGACGCAGAGGCTCAACCAGCCCCTTGCGGGGACCGATCGCCGATCAGGGGAGCTGACATCCTCCGATGGAAGAGCTGATCGCCCTGATGCGGTGGGCCTGACCGCCTGCGGCTACGGGAGTCAAGATCGTCCCATCAACGGAAGGCTCGATGCCACAGACCACGGGAGAGCATAGAAGAGAAGAGATTTAAACTTTTTTTTGCCTTCCATCACAATGAGGAATGTGGAGGAGTCACTGTGTTGGACGTTTATGTTAAAATGTATTTTGTGTGCCCGTTGCTTTTTATTTGTATGACTGACTTGGCAAATGAAATTCGTTGTATGTTGCAAAACATACTTGGCTAATAAACAATTATTGTGATTGTGATCATGTGATTTTATTTTACACTAAACATTATTCTGTAACTGTATCTGTTTCTGAAGAAGGGTTTCGGCCCGAAACGTTGCCTAACTCCTTCGTTCCATAGATGCTGCTGCACCCGCTGAGTTTCTCAAGCATTTTTGTGTACCTTCTGTATCTGTACGCTGTGGACGGCTTGATTGTAATCATGTATAGTCTTTCCCCTGTCTGGATAGTATGCAACAAAAGCTCTTCACTGTACCTCAGTACACGTGACAATAAGCTAAACTAAATAACAAAACATTTGTAGCCTTGATATTCCTCATCATCAGATGAGCTTCATGAGCCACTAAATTCCTATCCATTACTCTTGGGTCTCAACATTTACTTATTGTGTCACTCTCCTGTCCCTTTTTTTCTGTCTTCAATCAGTGTAAGAAACAGCGAGTCATTCATTAAATCAAGAAGTAATGACTTGTCAGGTCAAGTAAGGATAAGGAAGGGGCAATTATTGAAACACTAGGCGTTTATAAATCATCTGCAATTCATCTGCAAGATTTTTAAACAGACGATTTTTGCAATCAGATAAAAAATTCCATGCACTATGAAAGTAAATTAGAAACTTATTTAGACTTATCTTGAGCTTCACAGAATGAGAGTTTAATGACTTTAAAACAAAACAGTGACAAACTGTAGAAACATTATCTGAGGAGGGATACTCTAGTATTGTATTATTAATAAACTTAAACCAATATACTTTGAGATTAGTGGATTTAGAAATTGATTGCCTGGAGCAGTGAACAGATCAGCGTGCAGATCTGACGTTTTAATTTCTAAACCTAAATTCATGAAGCATTTTTCATATCTTTATTGCTCCATGAACCAGAAAATAAGCTTCAACATCAAGAGAAAAGCTAAACCAGGCATTCCAAGAGTCTTTAAAAAAAAGTGACACTGATGGAATTAAACTTTGTCTGCAAACTGCTGTATCAACATCAATTGGCTTTGCTGCTGTGTAAACGTGGGTAGAACATGCATGTGTTCTTAACGCATGCTTGTCAATTGGGATTGAACACAATGTCATAGACATGATGTCATCAGCTTTCATTAATGGGAAATTGCATCCATCTGTTAAAAATTAAATTATTTTAAGCATGTTCTTTGAAGATTCTTTGAAGCCAATATAGATGAGCATGAGCATGCTTCAATTTTTCCTCTGAAGCAAGAATTCCAGATTCTCTGATGAGGAATGTCAACTTTTTGAGTGAAGAATTCTTTTGTTCACAAATAAATTGACTGATCACATGCCAACTACATCTGTGACCAAAGGGAAGCTTTAAATTCCATTCAGTTATAGACCTTTAACTATGGATCAACTCAATGGGATGTGTATTGTGTGTGTTGTGTGGTGTGTGTGGTGTGTATGCGTGTGTATGCGGGTGTATGTGTGTGCATGTGTGTGTGGTGTGTATGCGTGTGCGTGTGTGTCCCGCATATGCGTGTGCGTGTGTGTGTCCCGCATATGCCTGTTTGTGTGTGTGTGCGCGTGTGTATGTGTGTCCCGCATATGATGGTGTATGTTTGTGTGCGTGCGCATGCGTGTGTATATTCATGCATGTCCCACATATGTCTATGTGTGCATCCCATTAAATTGACTTCACTCTAACCCATATTCCAGACCATCAACATTCCTCTCTGGAACAAGCAACACAAATCTCCAAACATTGAAGATATCACTAAATTTATTTTTTAGTGTAAGGTTGCCTTCAAACTGCTTCTGAGTAACAGTTTATTTTGCTAGTTGCATTTTGCATTCAAATTGCTTCGGAGTCAGTATATTTTACGGTTTCTAATGCCTGCCCTGGCTTATAGTTAGAAATACTGTTTAATCCCTTTTGAAAAGAGCACTTTACTCCAATCATTTTCTTCCCATATTTTGCTTCTTTTTTGAGAAGGGGCATGTCACTGTGACTTCCCATTGATTCATTCCTTTGGGCGGGAGCTGAATGGATTCAGACCAACATCAAAGGCATTTTGTTTGGGAGAAACTGGGCTGTTTCTTTGCAGTGTTTCCTTTCCCACGCGGCGCAGTGTCCTACTGCCATCCAGTTCCCCGCCTCAAAGCAGGCTATGGAAAGTTAGTGGCTCCATTAATAGACTAGTTACTCAGTAGGGGCTGGGTCTCCTGTAGTGGAACATTTATGTCTGTGAGTAGCAGCTGGTGAGGGCATCCTTGAGCAGGTGAAGGGGGGATTTTGAGGGCTGCGAAGAAGAAACTTGGTAAATCAGTAAAGACCAGTGAACCTTCAAAGGAAGGAACTGCAGATGCTGGTTTACACCGAAGTGCTGGAGTAACTCCGCGGGTCAGACAGCCTCTCTGGAGAGAAGGAATAGGTGACATTTTGGGTTGAGACACTTCTTCAGACTGAGAGTCAGGGGAGAGGGAAACTAGAGGTATGAAAGTGTACAGAACAAATCAGAGCCGACACCGATGACCAAGGAAAGGTGGAGCCCACAATGGTTCATTGTTGGCTGGGGAGGAGGTAATAACAAAGGGACACGAACAGTGAAACCAGCAAGATGAAGGGGGAGGGGCGGAGAGAGAGGGACTGCAGGGGTTACTCGAAATTAGAGAAATTAATATTTATATTATTGGGTTGTAAGCTGCCCAAGTGAAATATGAGGTGATATCCTTGTTTAGATGAACTTTGATCTCACCAGTTATTCCCTAAGGTGGCACAATGGTGCAGTGGTAGGGTTGCTGCCTTACGGAGACCTGGCTTCGCTCCTGATTACAGGTGCTGTCTGTACGGTGTTTGTACATTTTCCCTGTCACCACCGGTGTTACCTGCGGGTGCTCAGGTTTCCTCCTACACTCCAAATACATACATGGGTTAATTGGCTTGTGTAAATTGATCCTAGTGTGTAGTATAGTGTTAGTGTATGAGGTGTTCGCTAGACTGCGTGGACTCGGTGGGTTGTTGCGTCTGTTAATAAAATGTTCTATAAAATCTAAAGGAAAGTCTAAAATGTAATTGATTATTAATCCTAAAATGATAACATATGGATCTCTCTCTTAACCAACAGCAATATGCTTACTTAACAGGTTAAGAAAGATGTAAATCTGAACCTCCGACTGATAGCCAGCATTAACGTAATAATACACTTAAACACTCTATCCACACATGTACCAGAAGTCTATTTCAGGATTCCCTGTGATGTTATTTTTAACAGGCCAACCCCTGTTAATATCTTTTTGTAATTTGATTCTACAAGAGTAGAAACGTTGAGACATCATGATGCGGTTGTACAAGTCGTTGGTGAGACCATAGTTGGAACACTGTGTGCAGTTCAGATAGTCCAGTTATAAGAAGAATGTCAATAAGTTGGAAACGGTACAGAGGAGATTCATGAGGATATTACTGAGAGGTGTGGGCTGGAGTTAGCGGGAGAGGCTGGGACATTGTTCTTTGGAACGTGGGAGGCTGAGGAGTGACCTTACTGAAGTGTACAAAATCATGAGGAGCATGGGTAAAGTGGATGCTCACAGTCCATTTCTCAGGGCAAAGGATTCTAAAACAGGACATTTCTCAGATGCAAAGGATCATGGTCATTTTTTTTTTTTTTCAAAACTAGAGAGAGTGGTGAATCAACTGGCTAGTAAGTTCATGATAGAGAAGATGTTTGTGGCTAAGGGGATCAGGAGAGAACCTCATACGGGATCATTGGATTTTGATTATTGAATGGCGGTGCAGGCTCAAGGGCCGAATGGCCTAGTCTGCACCTGTTGAGTCTGCATCTGTATGAGCTGCCAGAGGAAGCTACAGAAGAAATGCAATTACAACTTTAAAAGATATTTGGACAGATATATCAACAGGAAGGATGTAGAGGAATATGTGGCAAATGCAGGCAAAAGTGTCTCGTCCAGAATGGCAACTTGGTCAGCATTGAACTAGTTGGACCCGTTTCCATGCTGTGTAGCTCTACAACCGTATGAAGGTAACAATCTGAACTAGAAACCTCAGGGCAGATCCAATCAATACAACAACCTCCACTATGTGTCATTTTTTATTCAATGTGGATGTTTTTTCTGAAAGGATATACTAGCAGTAGAGGCAGTCCAGAAGAGATCCACTTAATTTAATTCATGGAATATGAGAATGATAATGATCACCTGTTCAGCATGGTGTGTAACTTGCAGGGCTATGCATTTGCTGCACTCTACCTTCTCGATGATGCATATATCAAACCAATAATTTGCCATCTTAGAGACAGTAGAGGCATCAAGTGAAGTGGCAGTGAGGCAAACTTGCACATCATCTTATAGAGGTGCATAACATCATGAGGGGAATACATTGGGTGAACGCCCAGTCTTTTTCCCAGGGTAGGAGAATCAAGAACATGAGGGCATTGGCTTAAAATGAGAGGGGGAAGACTGTGGAGGCCAAGTTATTGGGTATTTTTAAGGCGGAGATTACCTGATACTTGATTGGGAAGGGTTGTCAAGAGTTATGGAGAGAAAGCAGGAGAATGGGTTTGAGAGGGAAAGATAGATCAGCCATGATTGGATGGCGTAGTAGACTCGAAGGGTTGAATGGGCGGAACCTGAGATGCAACTTCATCACATAGAGAGTGGCATGTCTACAGAATGGGTTACCAGAGAGAGTGATTGAGGCAGGTCCAATAACAAATTTAAAAGACATTTGGAAGGAGCATGGATAAGATTTAGAGGGATATATTGGCCAAAAGAAGGCAAATGGGACTAGCTTAATTGAGCAGGTTGGTCACACGGACAAGTCAAGTCAAGTCAATTATATTTCTATAGCACATTTAAAAACAACTCTCGTTGACCAAAGTGCTTTACATCAGTGCACATACAGTGGTACATAGATCTAACAATTCATACATAAATACATACATACAGTGCTCCCTCAGAGGACCTCAAGAAACGCTTGCAAGTAGAAATAGATTTTAAGTCTAGACTTAAAGGAGTCGATGGAGGGGCAGTTCTGATGAGAAGAGGGATGCTGTTCAACAGTCTAGGCCAAAGTTGGGCCAAAGGGCCTTTTTCTGTCTGTGTTACTCATTAGTCAACCACATGAAGATTCCCCATATGACACAGGTTTTCTCCTTATTCATAATTTTCCTTGCTTTTCAATCAATGGAAATATTTTCCTCACCCCAACACATCTGCTTTGTGATTTTCAATACTATGGCATTGATTTTCCACAGTGACCTGGTAGAAGTTATATCTTCATATAAAGATCGACTGGGAAACATCAATTGACTCTCACCTCGTCAACCAAAGTGGAAATACAATCCATATTTTAAAGGCTGCTCTAAGCGGATGCATTGTCAGTTTAATTTCAATACTGAAATGATGATACAGCCATTCTCTACTTTCCATAAGAATGGCCATTGGAAATAATGGAACATTATACTAACTTATGATATTCAAGGTACCAGTCTCTTAAACATAATTCTCCATTCACCTTGCTACCATGTCTAATGGAAGATTGCATGATACTTTGTTTAAATGTCCCATTCCCTCACCAATACCCTGATAAGGTTACATAAGACTTTTATTCCCCTCTTTGAACATTGAGCTAAGGCATTAATAAAATAATCCAATTCGTATGTGAGAGACCCAAACCAGGTTACGTGTCACGAGTAACATTCTGGCCATTTTCATACAAAGGGAAAATGTTTGGAAATTCAATACATCACCTAATCTTTTGCTCCTGGAATCAATTAATTGTCAAATGAATATGAAATTCAGAAAAGCTTCGGGGAGAAAGTTCAGCAAGAAGCTAACTTTCCACATTAAGGATATATTCACTGCACAGACCTGATGATGCCTGAACCCGTTACGACAGCTAACTGTCTAACTTTATGACAATAAAAAAGACTGCTAGCTAAAGCACCTGGAAAGAAGATACATGGTGCCATGACTGAGAGGGGGGGGGGGGGGGGGGGGGGGGGGGGGGGGGGGGGGGGGGGGGGGTGGGAGGAGAGAGGGGGGGGGGGGGGGGGGGGAAGATACATGGTGCCATGGGGGGGGGGGGGGGGGGGGGGGGGGGGGGGGGGGGGGGGGGGGGGGGGGGGGGGGGGGGGGGGGGGGGGGGAGAGAGAGAGAGAGAGAGAGAGAGACCAGAGCTGACAACAAGGAAAAACTTAGTCATTGTTGGCTATTTTAGAGAACATTGCAGCCTTAAAATTTATGCTTGGCCCCTTGAATGGAAAGTTTGCATTCTAAATTTCAGTAAAAAGCTGTAAAACACATTTGTGGTTGATCTGCGGTTATGTTGTTGCCAAGAACCAGAGCTCAGGAGAAGCAATGGTGTCTCACCAGATATACTGTAACAGCCCTGGCCAGATTTCCCCACACCATCTCGATACATAAATGATGCTAGGACAGGGGACCATGGAGGATTATGTTCATGAGCAAAGTTTTGAAATAGATACACTAAAGTAAGAGCATTTCATGTCCCCACTATTAACAGTGAGCAAAATTTCCATCTCCACGGACAGATTTCACTTTGCGATTAATTGAACAGCTCGGGCTCCTCTGGATTTAAACGCTCAAAAATAACCACAAGCCACAACAAGAATTGCAATGGTTATTAATAATGAGCGAACAAAGGAGCAACATGTATGTAACGATGGAAGATCACATCGAATCAACCTTGACCCAGACTTCCCAGATCTCCCTATGGGACTGGAAACCGATCAGGTCCCACTGGATACATTTTACACCCCAATTGAAGTCAATGGAATACAAAATACAATCAATCATCTCAGCCATCTGCATGGGGTATCATGACCCCCGATGTATCTGAATCTACCAATAGCTGAAGTAACCAGCGAGGGCTAACTTTTCTTGGGTTTATGCCCGTGTGTAGTCGGATTGAGTGGGTGCTTCGTTTGCAGAAGATTTGAGCAAACAAGTACATTCACCTCCATAGGATTTTCAAAGATTTCTAAATAAACTTGGCCACAGCCCCATTGGGTTTATGTGGACCCAGCCAATTTTCCTTTTAGTTGCTCCAGTGTTCCAGGGCGCTGTGTTTCTGGACATTCCACCGGAGGCAGGATCAGGAAGGTAAATCCTTAACTCTGTTATGAGACATGCCTTAAGGGCCTGTCCCGCTTAGGCTAGTTTTTAGACGACTACAGGAGACTAGGCTGCGGCCACATTGTCGCCGGGGTGGGATTAGGCTCCTCAGTCGCCCAAAGAGTCGTGGCGTCTCTCTGGTCGCAGCTGGATTTTCAACATGTTGAACATTTTTCGGAGACAGTCGGCGGCAGTGGGTTTGACGCCAATGAGCGTAGCTTGATTTCTCCTGATGTAGGTGCTGTCGTCGTTGTCGCCAGGTTAACGTAGGTTGTCGCCAGGTGATGTAGGTTGTTGTTGGTGCTGACCGTTTTTTTGTTGTTGTTAAAGTAATGATTCTATTTCAAATTTCACACCGGTTTTTCAGCGACCTGCTACGACTATGACAGTCGCCGGCAATCACCTAAAAATAGTCTAAGTGGGACAGGCCCTTAACCTATCTCTGTACCTCATTTACAACATGATCACCTCAGAACAGGCGAGCAGCAAAGTTTCAACACATGCAGTGTAGCTTCTGAAACAATAAATCATGTGATGCTGATAAACAGTGAAGAGTTTCAATCCTTGCAACTTTTACAGCATACCATCTGCAACACTCTGCAACATTTACAGTGCAACACGTCGCCATCCATGTATCATTCCAGGAAACATAGCGTCAATGCCCACAGGTCGCAGTGGAACGAGCCAGCTGAAAACATCTCCCCAACACACGTGATGCCCACTCGGCTATTTCATACTGTGACTTACTGCGAAATATGCGTGATGGGGGCCATTGGTGTCTCTCCCTCGATGAGGTCAAGGTCATCTGCATAGCTGTTTGCCCTCGACAAAGCTCCACTGTTCGCATCAAGCATGCCCAGGGATTTCTTGACTGTGAGGAATCAGTTAAAAAAAACGATAAAGTACATTTGTGTCACCTGCAACAAAATCCAATATCTGTCATCATTTCCCACCACGATTTGCTGCCATTTTCCCTTCTCCTCTGCTGAACTCACTGGTTTATGATGAGGCATATATTTTGCTTTCAGCCACTGGCAATGCTCCAGTGCCTTTGCCAAGTGACCATTATTCCTGCACAGGGCTTGATGGTGTCAGCAAGCTGTGCAGTGCCAAGTTGAATCCTGCACTACATCCAGATGCACCATTCTGCTGGCATCCAGGTACCACAATCCAGAATGCCTTTCTGAATTATCCCTTTTGCTGGACCAGCAGAGGCCATGGCCTTGGGGTGGGGGGCATAATCTGCAAAGTCTATGGGAGCTGAACTGTCGGCTCGAGCTGGGCCGGAGTTCCAGAGCCCCGGCTGCAGGAGTCAAATCCAACCCGCCGATTAGTGCGGAAGTCCCGATGAGGCCGAGATCGGCCACCTCACTCGGCCTAGGTGCCACATTTTCGAGGGGACTTCATTAAAGAAGGGCCTGGACTGACCACCAGTTGCTGGAGAATTGGTGGTGGACATGTATTTGCATTTTCCATCAAGGGTCATCAGCAACTGGGTATAGGAATTGTGACTGGTTTTACTCTAGACTTGGCCATCAGTGAGCATCAGCTATCTCAAGCAGGGAGCCACTGCCTTTGCCATTAAGGCATTAAACCAACTATATAATCATATTCATTTGTATAGCCTAAAGGCAGAGCAAGGACATCTGTGCAGGAGAATATTGCCTTCAGTTCAACGAGCTAATAACCATATAACAATTACAGCACAGAAACAGGCCATCTCGACCCTTCTAGTCCGTGCCGAACACATAATCTCCCCATGTCCCATATACCCGCTCCATTCCCTTCCCATCCATATAACTATCCAATTTATTTTTAAATGATAAAAACGAACCTGCCTCCACCACCTTCACTGGAAGCTCATTCCACACAGCTACCACTCTCTGAGTAAAGAAGTTCCCCCTCATGTTACCCCTAAACTTCAGTCCCTTAATTCTCAAGTCATGTCCCCTTGTTTGAATCTTCCCTACTCTCAGTGAGAAAAGCTTTTCCACGTCAACTCTGTAAATGGATTGAATGCAGTTTGTATTCAGCCCCATAAATTCACATCTATTATGCTTGAGAACCAAGATGAATGTCTCCACTTTGTTTTTTTTTTATTAATACATTACTTATCACCGACAATATCCAGCCTCAACAGATCTTAGAAATAAATAGCAAATAAAATGCTTCCAGACTTCAACGGAGAACGTGAAGATTTTCTTCAGTTTTAATCAAACAATGGTGAAGTATGTGGGGGGCTTCCTCACAGAGTGCATTTAGCTATCAGCCAATTTTGACATCCAACAGCTAGGTATGGCTTCCTGGAACTGCCCTTGTGTCTGGCCTGATCAACGAATCAGGAGGATAAGCCTCTTTTGTAGCTGCTCGCCAAAGGAAACAATTGCCTAACGTACGAGCCAGAAGAAGAAACCCCACTGTAACTATACGACATATTATCTAATACTTCACAGTACATAAACATAATCAGTGCTCTTTCTCATAGACAAAAAGTTGCCCGTAGGCACGATTATGGGGCCGAGACACAAAATAATGACCTTTGACAATTTCAAGGTGGTGGTATATCGTACCGACATATAAAGCACAGAACATAATCATCCTCAGCTTTAAATGATGAGGCTGCAGTTAATCTGGGTATACATCGTTCACCTTTACAGATTGGAAAGCTATTTTGTTCATGATGTACGGAAGACAGTTATAATGAGACAATACAGCATAGAAACAGGCCCTTTAGCCCATCGGGTCGAATCTGCAATCCAGTATCCATTTTACTGAAGCCACATTCACCTCCGCAAATACCTTTCGTGATTCTACCTCTCACCTACACCTACACACTAGGGACAATTTACCTCCTGGCTAATTAACCTCCAACCTACACATCTTTGGGATGTGGCAGAAAGCCGGAACACTCAGGGAAGATCCATATGGTTGCAGGAAGAACATACATGTTGCATACAGACACCACCGCTGGAGGTCATGATTGAACCCAGGTCACAGGAATTGAGAGGCAACAGCTCTACTGGCTGTGCTACCAAATGTAGAAAACATACATACAAATTAAGTACGTCAGTTATGACTTATCAGTCAAGGGCAACAGATAGTACAAAGAGAAAAATACCAGAGTGCAGAATACAGTGTTGTAGTGTAATGCCCCTGTCCCAATTAGGAAACCTGAACAGAAACCTCTGGAGACTTTGCACCCCACCCAAGGTTTCCGTGCGGTTCCCGTAGGTTCTCAGAGGTTTTTGTCAGTCTCCCTACCTGCTTCCACTACCTGCAACCTCCGGCAACCACCTGCAACTTCCGGGAACCGCACGGAAACCTTGGGTGGGGCGCAAAGTCTCCAGAGGTTTCTGTTCAGGTTTCCGACGTGGGACAGGGGCATAACAGAGAACGTGCAGATAAAAGGAAAATCTAAAGACGGGAATGAGGTAGGTTGAAAGATCGGGACTTCACCCTTAGTTTCCGGTAGGACCGTTCAGTAGATACCACTACACCACTATGACCCCTCGGAAAGTTGGTAAGAGTCCTTGGAGGCATGCCAAACCTTGTACGCTCTTGGCTGAAATGTAAAGTCCTTTGGTTTAGGTGGTTGTGGCAGTAGATACTCGAGGAGCTCTACTCAATATGTTCCAGAGTCCAGGAGAGAGTTGATTCTATTACGTAGAATAAGTATGATTAGATTCGTAATAAGGTAATAGCAATAAGGGAAAACTAAATCTTTTTATAAAAATATCTCCAGTTAAAAGGAGGCTGGAAAAGTTGTCAACTCACTTTCTCCTGTGGGAAACTTGTGGGAAACTTCAGCAGAAATAAAATTTGGAAGAGATACAAAACAAGCTGCAAATTGACTGTCTACTGTATTACATTTGGGTACAATCAAAATCTGCCCTCAAACTGGGATCTTAGTACTTACCCAGTGTTATTGTTTAGTTTAGTGTAATTTAGTTTAGAGATACAGCCGGGAAATGGGCCCTTCGGTCTACCGATTCCACGTTGACCAGCGATCCCCGCACATTAACATTATCCTACATACACTATTGATTATTATCAAGCCAATTAACCTACAAACCTGTATTTCTTTGGAGTGAGGGAGGAAACCGGAGCACCTGGAGAAAACCCACGCATGTCGCGGGGAGAACGTATAAACTGCGTACAGACAGCACCTGTAGTCAGGATTGAACCTGGGTCTCTGGTGTTGCTTTCTATCAACTTCACCAAACTCTTTCTTAACAACGCTTAAAGGAAAACCCAGTCAATACTTTTTAGCCTGGTGAAGAGTGATTGTGGTAGTGCAGAAAATATTTTTCTAAACCCAGAGAAAGTACATTTATTGCCTAAACTAGATGCTATTAAGCAAATGTAATGCTCTCAACTATTCCTGCTAACTTTTTCAAATGCTGCCGGCTCATTGGAGCATCCATTTTCAAATGCCCTCCTTAATGCCCATCCGGTGGGCGGCGCGATTGGTCAGCAGCGGCCTCTGCAGTCCATTTTTTCAAATTTTTTTGTTGGGGTGTGGTGTGTGGGGGGGGGGGGGGGGGGGGGGGGAAACCCTCCCCTACGGGAGACCCGACCTTTTCTCGTCGGGTTTCCGTTGTCCCCAACGAGGAGCGGCCTCCAACAAAAAGACCGGGGGACTCTCCTGCTGAACGTTTGGCAGAGTCCAGAGCGAAGGTGGAGGAGCGCTGCTGCTGCTGCTGCTGCTGCGGCCCGACCGCGGAGGCTCAACATACCCGCGGGTACCACTGGAAGGAAATCTCACAACCCGGTGTGCGACCTTGCCCCGCCCGAGTTGCGGGGTTGAAGAAGCGGGGCATTAATAGGCCCCACGTGATGCTCGGAATATACAGCCCGGTGTGACCTGGGTCTTTCCAATCGCCACGCCAACCGGGGGCTTTGACCTTAGAAAATAAGTTTTATTTGGCTTCACAGCGATGTGATGGATGTTTATGTAAATTATGTTGTGTCTTGGGTCTATGTGTTTGTAATGTATGGCTGCAGAAACGGCATTTCGTTTGGACCTCAAGGGGTCCAAATGACAATTAAATGTACCTTGTATCTTGTAATATTCTCCTTGCCCCCACCTGCTAAAAATAGGCTCCTGCTGAATTTCAAGGAGAAGTGTTATTTTGGCAGCTCAACATACCTACAGAAATAATACTAAGAAACATTAATAGCTTGCTGATGCTCGGAATATACAGCTGACTGGGTCTTTCCATCAGCCTTAGAAAATCTTAATCAACTGCAGAGTGCACAATCTGACCCCAGTGTAAGGTTAAGAGACAACTAATTGCCTTTTTATACCAGGTTCATAAATTCCCTTCAACAAGGTCAGGGTCAGTCTTATTGTGTGTGGCTTTCCAATTCCAGCTGCAACCTTATTCATGGCACAAACATGTTAAGTTCGCTAAGCCACAGGACTCTGTGTTTGGAGACGTCCTTATTTCACCAAGAGCTGTGAGGAGGAACTCATTTCTGCAATTAAATGGAACGGAGGTAGAACTATAACCACTGGTGAAATATTTGTCCAGCTCACCACACCTTTGTAATTGACAGCAACAGAGCCATGTGAAAGAAGTGCCTCCAAATCACTGCAGAGCTTTTGTCTGCTAGCAGGTCTCAGTCAAGGCAAACATGGTCTCATAATGCCAGGAGTAATAGCTCTGATGTTATGGAGACTGTGTGGGAAGGCAGGGGCCGGTAGAAGGAGAGTCAAAAGAAACTGTACAGGGCACAAAGATCCCGGCGAATTTAATGCCTGGGCATGTCATAATTTTTCTGCCCCTGATTTACACCACGATTGACAGGCACCCGGCTGCCGATAGGAAACTTAACCACAGAGGGATGCATCAAGAATCTGCTGAAGGGAACCAGAAAACATTGGTGATAGCTGGGAGTGGGTGTGGGTCTATGGTGGATGCACAATCAGCATTATCCACCAGAATTATCCACAGCATTAAATTGTGGGATTGCTGTGCACGCTCTAAGTGGTGCGGGAAAAATAGTGCAATAACAGAATAAACAAAGGAGGTAGGGTTAAGAGTAAATGTACATGACAGCACCTACAGGAAGGGGTGTACAAGAGTCAGGGGCCTAGAGTCAGGAGTGGGTCAGGAGTTTGATAGCAATGGCGAATAAACTGTTTGTAAGCTTCTGTTGGGTGACAGGGGTTATGGGGAGAAGGCAGGAGAATGGGGTTGAGATGGAAAGATAGATTATTGTTGATTGAATGGCGGAGTAGACTTGTTGGGCCGAATGGCCTAATTCTACTCCTACAACTTATGAACTTGTGTAGCTTCTCCCAGAAGGAACATAAAATGGAATCATTGACGTTGCTGCCTGCCTTCCTGAGGCAATGTACCATGAAGATGAAGTGGACGGGAGGAAATGATGAGCCTATGATTAACTGGGCTCTCTTCATCACTCTTTGCAGGATCAGGCATTCAAGAACAGAGACAATGCCATAGCCGAGATGCAGCCTGTCCAAATACTTTCTGTAGCACATCTGTAGAAGTTTAAGAGAATCCTTGTAAGTCAAGCCAAATGTTCTCAGGTGCCTGAGAAAGTAAATATGCTGATGAGCTGTATTGATCACCACATCAATGCGAAGGGACCAGGTTAGGTTGCTGGTGATATGGATGCCTTGGCATTTGAAGCTGTCAACCAGCCCTACAGTGGCTCTTTTAATTAAGTCGGGGCTGGTTTCATCGCAACAGTCTTTGGCTGTACTTGCCCATGCCAACCAAAATACCCAATCTGCATTAGCCCTACCTGCTTACATTTGGCTGATATCCCTCTAAACATTTCCTATCCATGTACCTATCCAAATGTCTTTTGTTAGAACTTTCCTTTGTGTAACTGGCATTCATCTTTGGCAACGAAGGATTTTAACTATCAATAATACACATCAGTTTGAGAATCGCAAAATAGACACCAAATTAGTCTTTGGTACATGGTAATTGGTCAAAGACCAATTACCAAGATGTATCAAAGACTAATTTGGAGTCTATTTTGCGAACTATCGTGCGTCTCTGGGCAGTTCTCCAATCACAGCCTGGATCACTTTCACCCAACTCTCCCCAATCATTAGCATCATCTCAGGGAAACCTCTGCCTGCACCCTGCTGTCCATTCATACATGTCTACCGCACTCTCCCTCCGACTTTACAATGCTGAACACCAAGAATGAGGGGCACCCAGATAAGGCCAGGTCTACATCGGCGCAAACTTACACCAAACATTTTAAGGTATGCCCAATCCCAAAGCAACATTTCTATCATTATAATAAATTAAACAAAAACACCTCTTCGAGACCTACATTCTACTTCTGAATCTTGAATGCATATTTACAAAGCTTGAACTTATGCAATGAAAGCTACTATAATTGCTCTGTATTTCACGATTTTACACATAGAGGGATATTGGCATGCATGGGCAAGTTTCCATGCTGCATGACTATGACTCTAAGCCTGTCATTGAAAAAGGATGATTCACTCACTTTGAATTTAGTTATCATGCACAAGAACATAAAAAGGCATATCATTTGAGTTCAGCACTTTAATTCTTCGGTTCCCGCTAGTTTTTACTTTACAATTTAAGCTAGTAAGATTCCAGGAAATGTTGGTAGAAATTGCAAGTGAAAGGAACGGCATAGATTTTAATGTTGACGTTAATCATGCTTTTTGATGCAATTCATGTCCAAATAGATTCAGTGTGGAGCCTCTTGGTTTCACTTCAGTACCTAACTGAAGGACGCAGAGTTCAGATGACAGAGTGAATTAAGGCCCCATCTAACTCCTCCATTGTTTCAGGAACATTTATCAGGCTTCTGATACTTCTATAACGTAGAGTACTGTCCAATTAATTCTCTTCCCCATTGTGGACATTGGATGGGAACTGGTGCATTACAATGCTGAGAACTATATTCTGCATGCTGTATCTTCCCCTATGCTCTACCTATTGTACTTCAGTTTGACTTGATAGATGTACCAAAGTACGTGACAATAATAAACCTAAACATAATTAGAGATGCCCTCGTTATTATTTAAAAACAATAGCAAATCATCTCAATATTCCAACTGGCATTCGCCCGTTACTATTTCAACAGGCAAAAAGCATGAGCTTAATTGACCAAGTATTATTATTTGTAACTATACATTCAAAGATACTGGGCATAGAAAGCTGTACTCCTTCCCCAGCAATCTGATGGCAGCTCAAATCCACTGCCATGGGTAGAGACAGATATTGAAAGAGGAGGACAACACACAGTTGCTGCATAAGTACTTTTACTGCCAGTGTAGAGGTTGAATTCTTACCTCTGGGTGTCTTGAAAGTAAGTAGCATGCTATTTAAATACAAGTTTAGAGTCCTTATCAAATTAGATGGGACCTCATGAAAGATCCCTAGTTTAGACAAACAGGTTTCAATCACCATCTGATGAGCATTAATTCATTAATGGATTCCTAATGCAGATCAGGCAGTAGCAATAATTGGAATGCTCTCTCCTTAATTAGGAGGATGACTTATTTAATCATTCAAGAGGAGACCAACTTTCAGCAATAAGTCACCAATGTCGATCACATTACTGAACTCTGCAAGGTACAGATGGCAGACCGTGACAGTCAATTCTCAGAATAACAAGCAGTAGAAGCATTTGTACAGAACCATATCAACTAACGTTTAAGTTGCTGTCTGAGTCAAATCAATCTCTTGCATTGTGCTTGGCCATTACCTTGAGAAGGAGAAGAGTTGGAGGAACAGAGTGGAGCAAAGGAAGCCCAAGAATGCTGACGGACTTAGTCACCAGCCAGAGAACAGGAGGACAGGAGATAAAAAGAAGGAAGGCAACCATTACTTATAGAAGAAAGAATAAAAACACATTTACTTCATACCTGGCCAGAAGGAAATGCTTTTTTTGCACTTCAATCCATTCGTTTCTTACCATTACAGAATTTGAAATGAGAAAGCATAAAAGAGACAAATCAAGAAACAATTATCAATACATGGGACCTTCCACTGGGGTTCTACAGGAGTGAACCCACCTTTCATGCATTTTCAGTAAATAATGCCTTAAGATTTTAATAATATTCTTATTGTCGTGGGAGTATGTCACCAGCACAAAACTGTCTATGATGAGTGTCTGATTAAGACAATTAATTTTGGAGACCAAATTATGGTTTTCAAAATGACAGAAGCTTGATGTGGGAATGGAAAATATTTCATATTTCAAGAACAATATGTGGGGAAGAGGGAGGATGGGAGGGGAGGGGGTCGAGAGGAGAATCAATTGTCAACAAACTCTTGATAGGCATGATCTACAAGCTTTTGCAGGTCCACTGTCCAAAATGTTGGGATGGAGAAGGCATGGCATTGATTCAATGACATCGTTCTCAGGCAGGGAAAGAGTGGAAGAATGAGGATATTACAATTACAATTATAATTATTCGGTAAATATACTTACTGAATAGTGAAAGGCCTGGCTAGAGTGAATGTGGAGAGGATGTTTCCACTAGTGGGAGAGTCTAGGACCAGGGGCCATAGCCTCAGAATAAAAGGATGTTCCTTTATAAAGGAGATGAGGAGGAATTTATTCAGTCAGTGGGTGGTGAATCAGTGGAATTCATTGCCATAGATGGCTGTAGAGGCCGTCAATGGATATTTCTAAGGCAGAGATTGACATATTCATGATGAGTAGGGGTGTCAGGGGCTATGGGGAGAAGGCAGGAGAATGTGGTTGTGAGGGAAAGATAGATCAGCCATGATTGAATAGCGGAGTAGAATTGATGGGCCGAATGGCCTAATGCTACTCCTAGAACTTATGAACTTAAAACACATTTCAAAGCCCAATCAAATATAGCTGTACTTATTTAGCAAGTAGAGCTCTTGAGCTTTGCTGCTACAGGTAATAATTTCCTGTTGTGGTCCTTCACAGCAGTCAGTATTTGTACGTAACAATGACACACACACATGCAAAGACAGACACAATGCACTGCATTTGAACTTCTAGAAATGGAGCATGCATGGTTCTGGTTGTTGAAACTTGCAGTATCTACAGCTCTAAGCTAATCACCACAACACTGCTTGCAAGGGACATCACTCACAGCATTAATCACAGCACTGAAAGCTCCAGGGTTAAAAATAACACAAGCATTTCTACAACCACAGCCTATGAAAGCTGGTAACTTACCAGTTGTTTTCAACATCCTTGCTTTTCCTGTATACTTGCAGAAGTGGGAGAGAGGTTACAGGCAGAGGTGACACAGATGGAGAGAGACAGGAAAAGAGTCAGAAAATTTTGACCTTGAACATATTCAAGATTATAACAACACACCATCCATTTTAGTCACCTGGAGTTCCATGGTGATATAAAACAACAGGAAGATCATCGTGGAGACCAAGGTTACAATTAGAGGAGTGACGCTAGCATGATGGGGCAAGCAGGAAACGTAATGTCATGGCAGGGATGGGGGGAAGAGTTGGCGAGAATGATGTGGTTTGCAAGCAAGGTCAACTGACCAAATGGAAGGGATGGGGAAGAGAAAATTGATGGTCATGGTCCCAAGGTGAGGGTAGGAATGGGGAGGGGTGAGACAGAGGGTGGGGGGAATAAAGTGAGACCACTGCCCAACAGTGCTCCTCACATCTTTCGCCATTTGCATAAACACCAGGTTTATCCTTTTACAGTATATGCAGATGCTAGATAAAAATCTGGAGCAATAAACAAACTGCCGGAGGAATTCAATGGGTCAAGCAGCATCTGTGGAGCGAGATGCATGGTGGATGGGAATAGAACATTGAAGTTTTGAGTTGACTACAGCCCAGAGGAAGGGTCTCGACCCGAATTGTTGGCTGTCCATTTCCCTCCACAGAAGCTGCCTGACCCACTGAGTTCCGCCAGCAATTTGTTTTTGCTCCAATTGTGACAATGTTGGTGCCAAATGTAGCTTCTGATAACGTTGATGAGGATGGGGATTTCGTTTATCTAAAACATCTCCTTTCTACTACAAACCTACCAACTCTCACAGTTACAGTATATCGACTGCACTTCATCCGACCCTGCCTCTTGCAAAGATGCTATTCCCAATTCTCAATTCCTATGTCTCTGCCGCATCTACTCCCAAGGTACGGCTTTTCATTTGAGGACATCTGAGATGTCCACA
Organism: Leucoraja erinaceus; assembly: GCF_028641065.1. Lineage (NCBI taxonomy): Eukaryota > Metazoa > Chordata > Chondrichthyes > Rajiformes > Rajidae > Leucoraja > Leucoraja erinaceus. Next base: position 28,190,074 of record NC_073394.1, on the reverse strand, counting down.
TTCTTTAGTTAATGCGGTCCCCCCTGGTATCATAGATGGAGCCCCCATCCACATCTTTTCTGTGTCCCAGAGTTCTACTCTTGCTTCAGAGACGTATTAAGGATAGAGTTCCCCTGGACCACACCTTTCATCCCACCAGCCACCACATCCCACACATTGTCCTCCTACATTTCCGTCACCTCCAACGTGATGCCACCACTAATCACATCTTCCCATCTCCACCCCTTTCCACCAACCACTGGACTGCTCTCTCTGCAAATACTTGGTTCACACGACCCATCCCACCCCCTCTACAGGTAATTTCCTCTGAAACAACTCCACTCCCTCTTGCTTATTTAATTTTCATTTACATATGCCTCTGGTCATTGTTTTCGCTATCTTTGTGCACACTTTGATTGTTCTGCCTTGACATCTAATTGTATTTTCACCCCAACATGCTTCCTGATAAATTATTTCTTTCTTCCTTGTCCACTATTTACCTTCACTGAAGAATTACCACCTTTAGATTTTAGACTTTAGAGATACTGCGTGGAAACAGGCTCATCGGCCCACTGAGTCCGTGCTGACCAGCGATCACCCCGTACACTAGGTAGGCCCCCCTCGGTCATGACTGAACATACAGACTCTGCACAGACAGCATCCGTAGTCAGGATGGAACTCGGGACTCAGGCTCAGTAAGGCAGCAACTCTACCGCTGTGCTATCGTGCCGCCTGCTATCCTATCAACTCTATTTCCCTCAGGTGCCCTTGCAACCGTTCCAAAATGGGGGGGTCAGTTAAATATTTGGTTTTTAAATGCAAATATTTTGCATTTTTATCAAAAAGTTAATTGCCAACATTCCCCAGCTCCATCACTCCATGCTACACTTGGATAAAACCCATTATATTCCACACCGATAAGCCTTTCACAGCAAAACTTGTAAAGCACATAACTGGATTGTAAGAATGAATTACAAGGCCATTTGTTTTATGATCCTACTAATGCAATATCAGAAGGATTAGCTGCACACAAGTGTACAGTCTCATCAACTACGTTCTAGTTTTTACAAACAATGGCCTTTTCATCTTCAGCATCTTAACACAGTTGCAATTAGTAGGGTTTATGCTCAAAATCCCTTCAGTTATCAGTAAAGATCTAAAGAACTGCATTAGCTTTCTTCGGGCATTTTGCTGATAGTTTGGCATGATACATTCCTAATCCAGTACTGCTTCATCAATGCTGTGGAAAACGGTTCAATATCGACTGGAACCACATTAGTGCAAATTTGATCTGCTTTCTCCACTTTTGGCTCTATATCCTTATCAGTGGACTGGTAAGCAGTTTGTTGTCATGCTTCCCTTTTTAATATTAAACTCTGGATTCTTCATCTTGTAGCTTTAAATAAGCTATTTATCTTGTAAAAAATATAGCGTTTATTCATTTAATTAAGCCGATTTTAACTGAAATTCAGAACTCACAAAACAACCCAGATAGGTGAGCAGATAAAAGAAAGCATATTTTCCCCTTTACTTTCACTTTTTGATATATTAACATACAAACTGAAGAAATATGAAGAGCAGAGACCTGCTTTAACATTCTATGTCATGGCTGATCATCTGATTCAAACCAGCGATCCCTCAGTATTCTTGTGTTCTTTGATTCTATTTGACTTCAAAAGACTCTCCACACGACTACTGCGTGACCGCGCGTCACTGCCTACGTCACCACGTCTCACCACGTGTCATGCGCACGTCACCTGCGTGTCATGACGCGCGTGTAATGCGTAAATTATGTTGCGTTGTGCGCCGTGACGCGTAAATGATGTCGCGTAAATGACGTGCAGATAACGCCCAAGTGGGACAGGCCCTTTAATGTCTCAGACACAGAATTCCAAAGACTCACTATAAGCTGAATGAAGAAACCTCTTCACAACTCATTCCTATATGGTCAACTCATTACCTCAAGACTGTGGTCACTGAGAATGATTTTCTAGCCACGGGCAATGTCCTCTCCACAGAAACTCTTTCAAGGAGAAGAGCAATCTGATAACATCTTTCATCATTTCATGGCATATCACACTCAATGGCAAGTTCTTTCTTAAAAATCAAGTCTATGATTTCACCGTTTAAGAATAAGGGGCAGGCCATTTAGGACTGAGGTGAGAAAAACATTGTTCACCCAGAGAGTTATGAATCTGTGGAATTCTCTGCCACTGAAGGCAATGGAGGCCAATAAACTGGATGTTTTCAAGAGAGAGTTAGATATAGCTCTTAGGACTAACTGAATCATGGGATATGGGGAAAACGCAGGAACGGGGTACTGATTTTGGATGATCAGCCATGATCATATTGAAATGAAGTGCTGGTTTGAAGGGCCGAATGTCCTCCTCCTACAACTATTTTCTATGTTTCTATGTTTCATGCCTTCATATTATAATATTAAAATTCTTGCCTCTGATTTCGAAGATCTAGCAGATTTCTTAATCCTGAGATATAACTCCCCAAACGTAATAGGGCCACCTTTGATGTGTGTGCCATTAGAGGTCAAGGCCTTATGTTTTGGACAGGTTCACTAGGCTTTCTACCTTAAAATCCCACCACTTTTCCATCTTTCTTTCCTCCTGTGAAGCATCCTAAACCTAACAAAATGTGGGGTGTCTTTATTGTGCTTGACAGCACACTTATGAAATGACTTGAGACATTTTTTCCATAATAAGCATGCAGTATAAATGGAAATTATTAGTGCATGCATAATGTGGAAGGTAAATCTTCTTCTATGGTGGTTAAGAAATTGAAATTTCTAACCATCGCAAGGAATTACTTTTAGATGAAACAATTTACAGTTGGATAATATTAAGGAAGATTTTCAATTTGCGGTCTGTGTTAAACAGTATTGAAGAATCACTGTGCATTGGAGCAAGAGTACGTTTTTACTTTCCACTGTCGTTTGTTTCTCTCTCCTACCTGATAAATCATATCCATCAATATTTTCATTTTTCTTGTCCTCCTTATCAACAACGTGTTCATATGTGATGTTCGGCACATTCAGTGTTTTCTCAGAATTCAGTCCATTGTCTTTGTCAGACTTCACTTTCTTTTTTTTAACCTGGAAAACGCCAAGCTTAGTTTAGTTTAGTTTAAAGACACCGCGCGGAAACAGGCCCTTCGGCCCACCGAGTCCGCGCTGACAGCGATCCCCGCACATTAACACTACCCTACACACACTAGGGATAATTGACACCTACACCAAGCCAATTAACCTTCATACCTGTCCGTCTTTGGAGATAGTTGAAGCATTCAACAATTTCACTCAAGTCTCACAAAGGCTTCACAAGGCTTACACACCCAAGATGAGAAGTTCAGCACCAGCTCACTCCAGCTCATGTGCATAAGTGCATAAGACTTATTGCACCTTTGTGAGACAAAATTAGTGATCAGATTCATCTGGATAATAATTGACGTCAATTCGCAGAGCTCAGAAAGATGCCTTTCAGTCTAGCAAGTCCATGCCTATCAACCAACCCACGTTTACTCCAATCCTACGCGAATTCCATGTTTAGACACAAGTGCTGGAGTAACCCAGCAGGTCTGGCAGCAAGTCTGGATAAAATGGATAGGGGACGTTAAGGTTCAGGACACTTCTCCAGTCTGAATCATTGAGTTACTCCAGCACTTTGTGTTTATTTTTTGTAAACCTTCCCGTTTCCCCCCCACTCCCCTTAGTATAATCAGTCTGAAGAAGGGTCCCGACCCGAAACTCCTGCATTTTGCATCCTGCGAAATTAATTCAATTTTTGTTTTCCTCGCAGTCTCATCCATTCCCACTCAACTATACTTCTCACCTGCACACTCGGTGCAATTTACCTATCCAACCCACATGTCTTTGGGGTGTGGGAGGAAACCAGAGCACCCCTAGGAAACCCACATGGTCACAGGTGGAATGTACAAACTCCACACATTCAGCACTGGAGATCAGGACTGAATCCAGATCAATCACTGGGTCTGTGCAGCAGCAGCTCTACTAGCTCTGCTACTGAGCCAACTCAAAGAGAAGGATCACAAAAGGGAGATGCAGGAAAGCAGAAATGCAAAAATTAGGAAAGATGATATTTAACAAAAATAAAGACAATGAAAGATTGTTATTACCATCAGTTTCTTTGATTTTGGACTTGAAGATGGAACATAGAATTTGCTAGGTGCTCGAACATACATCCTCCATGTGGCAGAATCATGGTTTTCTGCTGCGTAGCACCTCCATGATGTCTAAACGGAATGAAACCAATAAGTTCATAAGTTCTAGGAACAGATCTAGGCCAGATGGCCCATCAAGTCTACTCCGCCATTCATTCATGGCTGATCTATCTTTCCCTCAACCCCATTCTCCTGCCTTTTCCCCATAACCCCTGAACAACATGCTAGTCGAGAATCTGTCAATTTCCACCTTAAAAATATCCATTGACAGCCTCCACAGGTATATGTGGCTATGAATTCCACAGATTCACCACCCTCCAACTAAAGAAATTCCTCCTCATCTCCTTTCTAAAGGTACGTCCTTTTATTCTGAGGCTATGTCCTCTAGTCCTGGACTCTCCCACTAGTGGAAAAATCCTCTCTACATTCACTCTATCCAGGCCTTTCACTTTAAGGCTGATTAAACTCTTTTTTTAAAACAAGAGCTAAATATTTATCTTGAATTAGTAACTGAGTAAAGGCATGATTGTAATCATGATGAGGTTCTCATGAAAGATCCTGAAACGTTAATTCTATTTCTTTCTGTGTTTTTGCTGCTTGAATTGATGGGGATTTCCTACATTTTATATATTTCATTGCAATGAGGATTAGCTTCCATCCGATTAGCTGTTCTGATTTAATTTATTGCAAATTTCAGAATTATTTCACAATAAAGTAAGTATGAAAGGAAGAGTTCACAGAATTGAAGACAAAGTCACTGATAAACCTCCAAATAAGCTCTGAACCATGTTGACTTGGTGACAGGCATTGTTTTTTGTCTTTGCACTCTTAAGACTTTAGAGATGCAGCGCGGAAACAGGCCCTGCAGCCCACCGAGCCCGTGCTGACCAGCAATCCGATACACTAACACTATCCTACACACTAGGGACAATTTACAATTTTGTACCAAAGCCAATTAACCCACAAACCTGTACAAACCTCCCACAAGTCTTTGGAGTGTGGGTGAAACCGGAGCATCCGGAGAAAACCCATGCAGTCCATAGGGAGGATGTACAAGCTCTGTACAGACAGCCCCTTTAGTCAGGATCGAACCTGCGTCTCCAGCAGACTAAGGCAGCAACTCTACTGCTGTGCCACTGTGCCGCCCCTATGCTCCCGTTTCCTTTCAATTTTACAGGATGAGGGAGATATTTACAAAATAGAATTATATTATTTCTGACTTCACTTAAACTGATTATTGTGTATTTCGAAAATCTATCAACCCATTTTCCACTATCAAATCCAGAGTGGAGAGTTCAATTATCATATGTACCAGCAATGCACAGTGTACAAATCCTGCTTGCTGCAGCTTTACAGGCCCGTTAATGCAGTAACCTACCAATAAATATATCATAATCAATAAATCAATAAATTAGCATTGATACTAGGTAACTAATTACTTAGGGGTGAGCAGAGACTCAATTCTCTGAATCGGTTTATGTGTTTAGGGGTGGTGATGGTGTTGAACGCTGAGCTGTAGTCAATAAACAACAGCCTGATGTATGTGTTCTTACTGTTCATATGATCCAGTGCAGAGTAAAGAGCCAGTAATATTGCATCCCCGATAGATCTGTGTGGTGGTCGGCAAATTAAAGTGGGTCTAGTTCTTTAAAACCGACCTCTCGAAGCAGTTAATCACCACAGGTTTTTGCACTACTGCTCAGCAGTCATTCTTCTTCTTACTCTTACTCTTTTACTCTTACTCACGTTACTCCTGGTCACTGTTTAATTTGCGCTATTAATGCATCCAATAAACCTTTGATTACAGGTTTTTTTTTAAATCCCAAGCACTTTATTTATTAAGCACAAGTCTATTGCACGAATAATCCACGCTTTAAATGAAATGTTTCCTCATAACAGTCCTAAATTTACAACAAATAATATGGAAATAACCAAACCTGAACTGGAAAGAGATGCTGGGGCAATATTGTCCAGTCAAAGCAGAACAACAAACAATAAATGAAGAATACTATTCGAGCCATCACTCTGAAACCCCACTTCATTGTTACACAAGTGTCTTCCGCAACCTCCCACTCTCCAAACTGGTCCCTTTCCTGTCTCATTAGAATTAGAATTAGAATTACCTTTGTTGTCATTCAGACCTTACGGTCTGAACGAAATTTCGTGCCTGCAGTCATACATACAATAATACAATAATAAACAACAATAAACACAAATGAACATCCACCACAGTGAGTCCTCCAAACACCTCCTCACTGTGGTGGAGGCAAAAATCTTAGGGCTGCAGTCTCTTCCCTCCTCTTCTCCCTCTGCGCTGAGGCGATACCCCACCAGGCGATGGTACAAACAGTCTCGCGGCTCACCGAACCCCGCAAACGGGCCGGCTCAAACACCGCGTCCCGGGATGTTCGAATCTGCCGCCCTCCAGTCCAGCGGACGCAGCCGCTAGCCCGTGGCTGAACCCCGGACTCAGGTCACCACCGCCAGAAGTCATAGTCATACAGTGTGGAAATAGGTCCTTCGGCCCAACTTGCCCACATCGATCAACATGTCCCATCTACACTGGTCCCATCTACCTGCCTATTTAGCCTATCCCTTGAAACCAATCCCTTGAAACCATGTACCTCCATGCCTCCTCTATCCATGTACCTGTTTAAATTGTTCTTAAACATTGCAATATTACCTTCAACAACCCCCCTCCGGCAACTCATTCCATGCACCCACCACCCTGTGTGTTGAAACAGTTACCCAACAGGTTCCTTTAAAATATATTCCCCCTCACCTTAGATCCATGTCCTCAGGTTCTTGATTCCCCTATTCTGGGCAAGAGACTTGAGTTAACGCGATCCTCACACCATTTTGTACACCTCTAGAAGATCATCCCTGGTCCTCCAGCGCTACAAGGAGTAGAGTCCTCGCCTGCTCAAGGTGTGTAGACCTCTCCCTATAGCTCAGGCCCTCGAATCCTGGCAACATCCTCATAAATCTCCTCTGCACCCTTTCCAAATTGACAACTTCTTTCCTATTTTTCACTTGGCATTTTTCTTTTGCATGATGAACTGATTCAGATGTATACTGATTATACCCTGAATATTTCCACAGGGTCACACAGCTAGTTACACCTTTATGTATGAGCTTAGTTGGGAAGAATTTCTGATCATCATATTATTAGCACAGATATTTCTTATTTTCCCCATATTAATGCACTTCACCTCCCCGCACACCAATCTCTCTGCATGTTTTTGTGTTGTATGGCGAAGCGACAACAGACTACCAAGAGAGACTGTATTAAAAAAATACATCTGAGATGCATTAAAGAGGAGCATCTGGCAAGTTTAGCACAAGAGGAAATTTATGTTTTTGCAAAATGACTTGGGTTTTTATGTCCTGTTATCGATTATAATATACTCACAAATTGTTTGTGTGTGCCATGATGGCAATGGAGTGGGTCTTTAAAAAATAAATTAAATAGCCTTGACCTCTCTGTGACATCATATTGACCACAATTTTTGAATTAGTGCTACAAGTGGGATATCCTAGCCTGCATTAAGAGTGGCGTCAGAACAGCATTTAAATATTGCAATTTCTATAGTCTCTGGAAAGAAATGAAATCTGCTGTTGGAAACAAAATCCCACGGGTAAACAACCTAACTGCAATTATCTCAAGAAGCCAAATCCAACGTCAGTATAGATTATTTTTATCTCGTGAAACTTCACTCATTACTGACTCCCCAAACGTCAAAGCATCAGATTGTATTCAGCACAGAAATTTATCAAGAGACCATGGACATACCTGAATAAGGGAGGCAGCTGCTGGGATCTGCCGGTTAAAATGCTTCTGTCGTTGCTTCTGCTGAACCTTGAGAGCAAACCCCGAACCGAGAATCCCCTGGGATGGCAGAAGAGAAATAAAATCAAACTTGTGTAGGTAGGAATGGTTGACACTGAAGATAGACACAAAATGCTGGAGTAACTCAGCGGGTCAGGCAGCATCTCTGGAGAGAAGGAATGGGTGACCTTCGGGTCAAGACCCTTCTTCAGGCAGATTAAATTAGTTTTCCCGGTAGAGTATCCCAGAGTATTTTAGAGATACAGCATAGAAACCAGCCCTTCACCCAACTGAGTCTTCGCTGAGACCAGTGATTAGTCCGTACACTAGTTCTATCCAACACACAAGGGACAATTTCCAGAAACAAATTAACCTACAAACCTGCACATCCTTGGAATGTGGGAGGAAACTGGAGCTTCTGGAGAAAACCCATGTGGTCACCGGGAGAACATTCAAACTCCACACAGACTGCACCCGTATTCAGGATCGAACCCGGGTTTCTGGAACTTATGCCCCTGTCCCACTTAGGAAACATTAGGAAGCCAGTTTTGAATTGTTTGAAATAATCGCCGGAACATAGAAGAAGCGGAAACTACTTTTGACCATTAGGGAGACTGATAAAAACCTCCGGGAACATCCGGAAACCTCCGGGAACCAAACGGAAACCTTGGGTGGGGCGCAAAGTCTCCAGAGGTTTCCGTTTAGGTTTCCTAAGTGGGACATGGGCATAAAGGAGATATTGACATATTTGTTATCAGGAGGTTCATATCCATTTTTCCTGGATAACAAGGTCAGAGTGAAATTGAAAATGTCCTCACAAAACAAGACAAATTTCACCGTATCTTTGTACACACGATAATAATAATCTAAACAATATTGTTTCTTTTTGCTCCATTACAGGAATTGATGAATAGATGGAGCAACACATAATTCTTGTTTCAAGTGACCAGAGCAATAAACTGATAGTTAAATTCAGGCAAACACTTACCGCAGGAAGAGCGAAGAAAGAGATAGCGAACACGGAGAAGCATGACGCAATGGTTCTGCCGATCCAAGTTTGTGGAACCTTATCCCCATATCCAATTGTTGTAACAGTTACCTGTTGAGGAAAAGACCAGCTTGTGAATGTTAAAGCTATTGTAAAGGAATATTCTGCCACTGCAAAATATAACCATATAACAATTACAGTACGGAAACAGGCCATCTCGGCCCTACAAGTCCGTGATGGCCTGTTTTTTTTTTTTTTTTTTCCCCCCTTAGTCCCACCTGCCTGCACTCATACCATAACCCTCCATTCCCTTCTCATCCATATGCCTATCCAATTTATTTTTAAATGATACCAATGAACCTGCCTCCACCACTTCCACTGGAAGCTCATTCCACACCACTACCACTCTCTGAGTAAAGAAGTTCCCCCTCATATTACCCCTAAACTTCTGTCCCTTAATTCTGAAGTCATGTCCTCTTGTTTGAATCTTCCCTATTCTCAAAGGGAAAAGCTTGTCCACATCAACTCCGTCTATCCCTCTCATCATTTTAAAGACCTCTATCAAGTCCCCCCCTTAACCTTCTGCGCTCCAAAGAGTAGTGGAGTAGCTTAGTTTTAGTTTAGGGATACAGTGTAGAAACAGGCCATTCGGCCCACTGGAATAACTAAAAATATTCTGACATTCAAGGTCGAAATGAAGACAATATACTCACAATCTCCATACATGCGAGATTCATGGTGAATACTACAATCAATGCACCCACAGATAATCTCTCTTGCTAACCAATGGATCTGAATCAGAATCATGGCCCCCTGTATTGAGGGGGGGATGGACAGAATGGAGAGGCAGGAAATCAGGAAACTCAGCTTTCAATCCGGTTTGAAAAAACAAAGTGCGCCAATAGAAAATCAGATTTGGAATCAGGTTCCCATTCACAGTCAGTTGAAGGAAAGGCCACCACATTGCCTGGTGAATGGGTGGGAGGGTAGATGCCAAGTGGGTGGGAAGGACTACGAGTCCCTGAGTGAGCGGGAAGGATGGAGGTGTCCATTTGGGTGGTTGATTGATAGATTGTTGGATGGATGGCTTGGCTGGTAGTTTGTGAAATGGACGGCGGGTTGTCAGGAGAGTGGGCATGCAGGTTGGTTGGTGAGCAGAGACAGTGGAGAAAATTTTGCAATGGGTAAGGAATTGAGAGGTCAGTATCAGAGAGGTATTTGTTGCAGGTATGGTACAGGAAGGTTAGAAGTTTTGAGTGTTGGGGAAATCCAGTGGGCTCATGGGCAAATTATTGATCATGATACCATTGGAATGACAAAGATTGGGGGTCAAAGACATTAGGATTGAGAGTCCAGAAGAATTGGCCATATGTGGAGAGATCAATGAGTCTGAAGGAGACTGCTGTCTCTAGAGGGAAGCGAGCAGTGATCAGGCAACTAAATCACCCCATCACCAACTATAGAGCAGTCCTGACCTGCCATCAACCTCATTGGAGATCCTCAAACTGTCTTCAATCAGACTTTACTGGGCTTTAACTTGCACTAAACGTTATTCCCTTGAACTTGATCATGTATTTGCGCACTGTGGACGGCTTGATTGTAATCATGAATAGTCCTTCCACTGACTGGGTAGCACGTAACAAAAAAGCCTTTCGTATCTTGGTACGTAAGACAATAATAAAACTAAGTTAAACTAAACTAAATGGACCTAAACTGAGCTAAATGGAACTAAACTGAACCAATCGAGACAAAACTAAAATGAAGGGATTGGATTGCTTGGAGGTATTTGCTAGCTGCAGAGGTTAGTAGACTTACCTGCAATAAGAGAGATGGAGAGGAACAACTTTGCTTCTCAAACGCTAAAGCAGTTCGGGAAAAGTACTCGAAATGTGTAAGAAGGAACTGTAGATGCTGGTTTAAAACCGAAGATAGACACCAAAAGCTGGAGTAACTCAGCGGGACAGGCAGCATCTGTGGATTCTGCTTCCAGTCTGAAGGAGAGTCTCGACCCGAAATGTCAGCCATTCCTTCTTTCCAGAGATGCTGCACTCACTATTCCTGCTGAGTGACTCCAGTTTTTTGTGTCTATCTTCAGGAAAAGCACTCATCCCTTCCATGTGGCAGTCCTTGGCACCATTTTAGTGATCATCTCGTTATGAAGTTGAATGAAGGAGAAGAAAGTGATCCATAGGCAGAATCACTAAAATAATTAAATGAGGCCCCACCTTCAACCTGGAGCCATTTGCTTATATCTGTCCTCTCATGCCTTAATCTATGTGCATATTAGTGGGTTTGATCTGGTACGGGATTTTTTGTTATCCGCTCAACAGCCAACATCCACTCAACAGCTCTTTGGGAATTGACGTGGATCATTTACTGCTACGACAAGTTCATTCCCTGCAGCCTGACAATTATTTTCTGTTTCATTACAATTCCAGCTCCCTTTTGAAAATTACTCTTGAACGCTCTTCCTCCACCACCATCTCATTTCAGATCATAGCTCGCTGCATAAAAACACGCCTCTGGTATTTCTAGCAAACCTGTGTTGCATTACTGCTGTCTTATCTGACTGTGAAGACTGGGTCCCTGCAGTCGAAAAGAGAATATGTCATCATTTTTAAAGCTAATAAATCACGCCTCAGCCTCCTGAGTTGTGAAGAGAATAATTCAATTTTCCCCTCTCTCTCGGCAACCAAAGTCCCTGACCCCGTCTCTGTAAATCTGCTGTGCCCCCATGCTAATGCCTTTGCATTCTTCTAAAATGTGAGGTCCAAAATTGAAATATAAGCAAAGAAGTTGACTTTGAGACCTTCCAGTACATCCGGCATGTGGACTTTGGACTTTTTCATTTGTAAATGGCACCAAAATATGCCGACGGGTGCATGAATTTCACTGTGCAGTGCATTCATTAGAATAAAGCACCGTTGCCCCATTGATTTTAAAAGTTATCAGCTAAGATGAGGAAATGCCTTTTTTTCTAAAGATAAGGATCTTAATACAATTTTTTTTAAGGTTTGTGTATGTGAACTGTTCAGTATCTCTATTCCCGAACACTTTTTAAAAATGACTTTATTGGGGACAAGTGTCTGGCAGCAGCAACAGAAAAAACTCAGCATTTGATGATCATTGAAGGTGTCACGTATTCTATAAACAGCTGCCTCTGAATAAAAATTGAGCATCTGAGCCAGGGATGCTTAATGGTAGCTTTGCCTCTGGAGTTAATTGCAAAGGAGGTGCAGAAGCTGGGGGGGGGGGGGGTGCTTGTTGGTGGGGTGAGATAGGATCGGCCACAATCATAAAGGTTCACGAAGACACAATGAAACAGTATCTGAGGTATACAGCTCCCATTCCACACTGAAAAAAAAAGATATTCCTTTGTTTGAAATCAGATACTTAACAAGTTCACACAGGTAAAAGCCTTGTTAAGGATTTCTTTTACTCTCTCTCTCCTCTTACTGCAGCGATGATTAGGAGAACAATGAAACGGAGCACAGCTGGGTAGCATGTGCCTGAACAAAAGTAGAAAGGATTAGAAATGTGAAGTCGCACGGCAGCGCGATAGTGATGTAAAGGAAAAGCTTCAGCTTTCAGACCTGGAGGCAGAGCCACTGACTCTTACCAATGCACAGATGTCCCCTCTTCAAAGATAACACAGCTTTATCAATAATTCACCAATGCACATCCTTGGTTTCCATCTGAAGTGCAACCAGGTGTCTTATTGCTGTATTGCACTGATTCATTGAAGGGAAAAAAAGCCCGCACTATAATCGGTGGGCTTATCATCAAATAAAGCCCTTTGCTGTACTGCAGGCTTCAACAAAGCATCGTGTTACTCCTGCAGAAGAAATCGGAAATGCTTTAAGCTCGAGTGGAGGGAAAGATGGAATAAAAGCTTCCATTAATGTCACGAGCAGCATTTATAAACTGCAGCTGCGGGAATGGCTCTTACATTTTTAATTTTCTTTTTTTTGTACCATTCTTTTTTTTTAATAATGTGATGTACAAAGATGGCATGAAGCAAACAGATGCGAACAGATGCGAACCTTTGCTTTGCCATAACCCGCAGTCTTCATTCTACTGTAGATTTTTCCCTCAGCATAGGTTTACAAGGTTAATTCCCGGGATGGCGGGACTGTCATATGCTGAGAGAATGGAGCGGCCAGGCCTGTATACTCTGGAGTTTAGAAGGATGAGAGGATATCTTATTGAAACATATAAGATTATTAAGGGTTTGGACACGCTAGAGGCAAGATACATGTTCCCGATGTTGGGGGAGTCCAGAACCACAGTTTAAGAATAAGGAGCCGGTGACGAGGGAACACTTTTTCTCACAGAGAGTTGTGAGTCTGTTTAAATCTTTTAAATCTTTCCCCTGCACGGAGAACCCAACCTTTTCTCTGTCGGGTCTCCGTTGTCGTTGGGGCCTAGCACCGTGGAGCGGCCTCCAACCGGAACGACCTGGGGCTCCAGTCGCGGAGCCAGTGGACTTACTTACCATCGTGGAGCTGGCCGAGTTCGGAGCGGGAGGAGCGGTGGTGGCGCGCTGCTGCGATCCGACCCTGGAGTTTCGGAGGCTCCAACCGCAGGTCTGGTGGACAGTGACACCGGGAGCCCGCAGGTCCCTGCTGGGAGACCGCTTTTCGGGGCTTCTGCAGCGGCGACTTTCCCGCCCGAGTTGCGGGGTTGAAGAGTACCTGGAGCAGGACCTTACATCGCCCGGCGCGGCTTTAACTGCCGTGGGACTTGCTAGCGCCCGCCGGGGGCTCCAACACCAAGACCCGGAGCGCGGCCTTGCATCGCCCGGCGGGGCTTTAATGGCCGCGGGTCACTTACCATCGCCCGCCGGGGACTTTGACTGTGACATCGGGAGGAGTGCAGGGGAGAGATAAGACTTTGCCTTCCATCACAGTGAGGAGGAGATTCACTCTAATGGATGTTTGTGTAAATTGTGTTGTGTCTTGGTTCTTTTTCTTGTGTGTATGACTACAGAAACCAAATTTTGTTTGAACCTCAAGAGGTTCAAATGATAATAAATAAATTGTATTGTATTCTATTGTATTGTATTGTTGTTTGTATTGTATTGTGGGGTTGAGGGAAGGCGGTACGAAAGGCCGCAGAAAATGAAGGGGGGGGGGGGGGGGGTGGGGGGGCAACGGGATCAAAGCAGGACCCAACAGGGGGCTGCCCGCTGCCTCTTGCAGTGACAGGCCTGGTTCACCGCTGCAAGGAAATCTAGACTGTTCTAATGACTTTTGGTAACTTTGTCGGCACCAGAAACGTGGCGACTATTGGTGTCCAGCCTAGGTGAGGTCTACTGTTTGATTCTACCGGATTGTATACAAAAGCAAATAATTTCACAGTTCCTGGGTACATGACACAATAAAGTATCATTGAATCATTGAATTGAATCATTGCATTGAAGTTGCTGACTATATGACATTTTAAGGGAATAATATAATTAGTTTCACTGAATCACCAAGAGCACATTAACTCAGTGCGAAAGTGTTATTTATCTGAATTTTCTATTGACACTAGGAAAGATTTACACCTAATGACCTCTGCAGTCTCAATAATAGGTAGAGAATGAGAGAAAAATATGAAGAGAGAAAAAATGATTTAAGCCATCTATGAAGGGTCGTGGACAAAAGGACATTATGCAACCAGTATGGCCAAGAATGACTTCTCTTTTCAGGATTCAATAAAATCCACATTGTTTACAACACACTGTCATACAGTCATAGCTCCCACATGATATTGGTCGTAACTCATGTGAACTGTTTTTTGATTAAATTTGATAAATCAAGATATGTCTTTACAATTTCAATTCATGGGACATGGCCATTGCAGACTGAATCAATAATTCAAATGTTTAGGAAGGAACTGCAGGTTTACACCGTAGATACACACAAAATGCTGGAGTAACTCAGCGGGATAGGGAGCATCTCTGGAGAGAAGGAATGGGTGACGTTCCAGGTCGAGACCCTTCAGACTCAATCTGAATATCACAACAATCAATAATTCAAATAGCAGTATCAAGCCGCTGACCACAGATAAACAAATGTACTTCAGATACTTTCACAGCATTGATGTTCTTTTCAAATTAATAAACAAAGATTGGAAACTGGTGGGATTACTGATGAAATTATCTTGTGATTTTATAAGGAAAACAAACTATAGATAATGTTCAGTGACACCAAACTCAATATTTATCTCCAAGTATCTCCATACTATAACATGGACATTGTCCTGTGTAAAATAGTCAGTAAACCTATGTCAGTGCAGTGAAGTAAATCTGATTATCCATGTATAACCTAGCACCTAACGCTGGTTAATAATAAACAACATTGGGGTTTATATTGTAAAATATATGTGACGTTACTCAATTTTTTCCTAAGCCAATTAATTTAAAATTCTTATACTCACTCCCTACTTTCTCCACAAGTACTGCAGCAATTTATTAACCAACTTGTCAGGAGTACTTGAGAACGTTCCTTAATGCTGGCCTTTTCAGCAAGGTTTACATCCTCTGCATTTTAATTAAAAGGGCATATTTAGTTTGATTTATCAAATTTAAATTGTTGCTTTATTATTATGCTTCTGAAAACTGTTACCTTTCTCACTATCGGTTCCTCTCACAAAGTTTCAAGGTGGAGTTTGATACTCTACCTTTAATTAAAAGCTGTAAGAGATCTTCCACAAATGGTACCCTTAAAACTTTACGTGGTACTTCAGGATCGAATCAACCTATTCCTATCCACTGAAAATAGACACAAAATGCTGGAGCAACTCAGCGGGCCAGGCAGCATCTCTGGAGAGGAATGGATGGCGTTTCGGGTTGAGACCCTTCTTCGGACACTCCCGCTAATCCTATCCACTGTCCCATCTCCCATGATGAGGTGAGGCTCAACAATAAGGGTTGTAAATCTAAATCTAAAGGATGACACTGTGTGTCACAACCCAAAGACATGCAGGTTGTGCGGCTCATTGGCCATTGTAAATTGTCGCTGATTATTGGCGAATGGAAGAATCTGGAACAAGTTGATGGGAATGTGGGGAGAATAAATTGGAATTCATGTAGGATTAGTGTACATAGGTGCTTGATGATCGGCATGGACTCGATGGACTGAAGGGCCTATTTCTGTGCTGAGTCTATAAAAAGCATATATCAATAATCCTTTTTATATTATTTATTTGGGGTGATCTTATAGAGGTGTACAAAATCATGAGAGGAATAGATCGGGTAGTCGCTCTGGGTAGTCTCTTGCCCAAAGTAGGGGAATCGAGAATCAGAGAACATAGGTTTAAGGTGAAGCGGGAAAGATTGACTGAGAACCTGAAGGGTTAACTTTTTCACACAAATGGTGGTGGGTGTATGGAATGAGCTGCCGGAGGAGGTAGTTGAGGCAGGTACTATCCAACGTTTAACAAAAACATATAGACCGATACATGGATAGGACAGGTAGGACAGGTTTAGATGGATATGGACCAAACAGGCAGATGGGACTAGTGTAAATGGGGAAAGTTGGGCAAAAGGGCCTGTTACCATACTATTTGACTCTGTGACTAATACTCATCCTTCTGCTATAGGATAATCAAACAAATGCTTTATTCACAGTAACTGTTAAGCAAGCCACGGCCTGCAGCACAAATAAGAGATTCAGGCTGTAGTAACGTTATAACATTTGTTTAAAAGTGATTCATTTATGATTATTCTTGGCTACCCGAGTATGAAATGTTAGCAGATATATATATATATATATATATATTTTTAAAACAGCAAAGGTTTTTAAGATCATATAAATAATATTAAAAACATTGGTAAATAATCTGTGGACCTTTATGGAGGTAGAAGGCAATGATGGAGGATAATGGGTTACAGAACTAACAGAAACATTTTACATCAGTTTTCATAAACAATGGGGGCATGAGAAAGTTAGTGTTGTAGAACAGGATGTGGGACATTGTTAGAAGTTATGGTGGAGAGGAACTTGTTATAATAAGATTGCCAGAACTCAAGGCTAGTATGTCCAATAGTGTACACCTTTCACCATTGAATGGTTGGAAAGAAGAGAGCAAATGGTCTCAGCACAATCTTGTATCTTCTAGAAATCTAAATATTGCAGCAGAACTAGAAAGGAGAGTCCCAACCCAATTGTTTCCTATCCATGTCCTTCAGATTTGCTGCCTTACCTACTGAGTTTAGTTTAGTGTAGTTTAGGGATATAGTGCAGTCCACACTGAGACTCACTGAGTCCGCATTGGCCAGGGATCACCCCACACACTAGCACCATCCTACACACTAGGGACAATTTACAATTTTTACTGAAGCCATTTAACCTACAAAGCTGTACATCTTTGGAGTGTGGGAGGAAACCGGAGCACCCAGAGAAAACCCTCACGGTCACAAGGAGAACGTACAAACGCCATACAGACAGCACCCATAATCAGAGCCGAACCTGGGTCTCTGGCACTGTAAGGCAGCAACCCTGGTGCTGCCCTACTGCACACCCAGTGTAGTCTATGCAAGATTCTAGCATCTGCACTTCCTTTTATCAGCAGTTGAGGTTCTATATTTGTCGACAAGAAAAGTGAAGTAACAATAGATTGTTGGCCAAACAGGATTCATATTTTCTCCAAGCATATGCAGATGATTTAGAAGAACAATTATAAAATCCGCTGACATCACAATAATTGGATTTTTGTTAGCTCCGCAAAGATGATTTCAAAAGATTTTGGGAAGTGATAAGCGTTTTACAATAAGATGACAGATAAATGCTGGATAATACATTTCTGGAGTGGAAAAAAGGAAATGGGAGCATTCTGATCGAGAAAATGATAGGGTGAATAAGAACAGAGACAGAAAGTAAAAGTACAAGAATATGAAACTGATAAAGTGGTTCTGAGCAGAAACATCAATAAAATAAGACAAAATGACCAAAGCATTTTAAACTGAGGAGTTTGTACACGGTATGAATAATGAATTTATACCAAAGCAAATTGTTATGTGGAATGACTGTGTTTATCTTCCCTGGAGCAGAGGAGGATCTGATTAACATGCAGAAAATTATGAAAGATATAAGTAGGAGAGATAGTAAGACACTTTTCACAAGACCATAGGTTTAAGATAAAGAATAAGAGGGAGCAGGGGAGGAATTTTTCACAGAGGTAGTTGAAGTCTGAAGCATAATGCTTCAGAGAGTGGTGGAGGCAGGTACAGTTCCATCACTCATTTTTCAGCAACTGGTAGTCTGGGGCTTCCCTTAATCTGGAAAAACTGTGAAAGTGCACTTGAAATTGCCCCCCCCCCCTCCCCTCCTCCCCCCTCTTCCCCCGGACGTCCGCTCAAAAATGTGGCGCCTAGGCCAGGTGAGGCGGCCGATCTAGACCTGATCGGGACTTCCGCGCCGACCGGCTGGTCAAATTTGCCCCTTACGTCCTTGCCGACTTCCCAGGCTAACTTTGCGGGCCCATATATTGGCTTCGTGGCGGCCAAGGTGGACGGTTCCAGTACGAGTGGACTCCTTTCAGAGTCCATGACCTCTGGTTGTTCTGGCAAAAGAGATAATCCAGAAAGGCTCTGGAACCAAGGGTGCCAGAAAATTGGTGGTGGACCTGTACTCAAAAGACATTTAAAAAGCATCTGGATGAGCACATGAGTATCCAAGGCATAGAAGGCTACAAACCATGTGCAGGTAAATGGGATGAGTACACATAGGCACTTGATAGACATGGTGGGCTAAAGGGCCTGTTTCTGTGCTGTATGAGGCTATGATGTCTTGGGTAAAACACAGTTGAACAATAGTTGTGAAGCTCATGACTTTCGAAGGATGACCCCATGCGATTTCTCGTGTGACACCATTTTTGTGACACGTGCCACTGCATGTAGGTATGTTACAAAACCTACCTGAATCGTCATTGGGAATCTGCCCAAAGCCATGTCCGCGATTTTGGCGCTGTTTGGAGGGGGCGGGTTTAAAACGCGATTTTTACTAGGCTGTACTAATCGCAGATGTTCAGCCTAGTAAATCATTAACGAAAAATCGCTGCAAGACCCGGTCGCAAAAGGTATTATTAGTTTTATAGGCCTCGATAATATAGTTATAATAGTTTTAAAATTACTGTCTCATTCCGCAACCTCTCGCAGCCCCAGGGTTTTATAAAGCAAACAATTAAAGGTATGTACCTTATTTTTACATTAAATGGGGCATATATATAACCCTATATATCAAGTTATCTATAGCGAGTAGTTCATTTTGGGCTTTTTATATCCCGCAGTATTTTTCTCGGCATTTGAGGGCACTAATCCAGCGCAATGTCAACGTTCTAAACCAGCGCGTTCACATGAACCCACTAGAAAGCCGATTTAAATGGGCATTTATTTACAGCAATTGAACACTAAATTCCTTCCATTTGGCCTATAAATTAATGTAAATTAGATATAAAAATCATGTTATATTGTGAATTATTTGTGAATAATCTTTGGACACTTAGGCTATTTAAAAATGTTAATCTTTCCTTAAGAAATGGGCTTTTGACTATCCAAGATCACAGCTTTTTTGTAATGTCCATTGAAAATCAATAGGGAACAAGATGCTAATTTCCGAGTATGAAAATGGCCATAACCTTTTTAATACTTGAGATATGAAAGTGAATTTGGTGTCAAATTAAACTTATTGTTATGCTTTATCTGATGGGATAAATTGCAGACTTGATTTTTAAAATCTCAAAATTTTGTAACATTGCTACTGCATGGACCACGATGCTGCTGGCCTGTAATGGGATGATGGCAACATATCAGTGGCATTAAGAGCATCTGATATCTGCAGACAATTCACATTCAGCATTATGGAACTCATTGCAGGAAAGATTTGATGCGTACTGTATTGACTAACCAGGACAACATCTGCAGTGAGAAGTAGTGTGTAGCAAGGAACTACAGGTGCTGGTTTACACCAAAGATAAACACAAAATGCTGGTGAAACTCAGCGGGACAGGCAACATCTCTGGAGGGAAGAGATAAGAAGCGTTTTCTTCAGTTTGCAGAAGGGTCTCGACCCGAAACATCGCCCGTTCCTTCTCTCCAGAGATGCTGCCTGTCCCATTGAGTTACTCCAGCACTTTGTGTTTATCTATAATGAGAATCCCACTTAGGATGGCAGGCTTCGGAGACCAGCAAGATTTGAATGGCAGGAAACAAGGGTCAATTTAACAGTATAAAGGACCTACAAAAAGTCAATTAAACCTCTGGCCAGTTCATGGTCAGCAGTCAGCAATTTTAAAGTAGTCATTTGGGAAGAGAGAATGGGTGAACATAAATTCCTTACCACAAGAGTTGGCTGAGGAGAGACAATTGTAATCTTTTGAAGGTGAACTGGCTAAATATTTGAAACAACGGAAGATAACAGGGTATGAAGAGAGAGCAGAGCAGTGGGATTAGTATCGGATTACTTCAGCAGTAAGTCAACAAGCACATGATGCGCGCAATGGCTAAGCCTACATTTTGAATTACTAAAGTTCTAAGGCACGTTGCATCTTCCTTATGGAATATTAAATTGATGAAGAAATAGGCTGATATATTAGAAGCATTTGGTATGCTTAGCAGCGATTTGATGAGTATTTGTTCAGGCAGTTTACACTGTAGAGCACTAAGTAACCTTAATGTCAAATCGGTTGGTTATACTAAAGAGACAAATTTCACTTCTGGCCACTATAAATCGGGGCCCAGCATTGCTTACAAAGATCCACGTCACGTAAGGCAGACATTGGGTTCTGTGCAATACCTCGTTGGAACAGACAGCACAAGTTTCTCATTAACCTTCCCAGATATCAATCAGAAAATTGTAACAGGAGAAGACAAGCGTTGTAGCTGAGCAGAAAATTACAGGAGTGCTTCGAACTGAAAACATCAGATACTAATTATCCTTGGCCCCTATTACAGTTTTTTTTTACAGTCCATTTCCTTATCGGGTCGTATTGCTAAAGTAATTTCCAGTTCCCAAATGGCTCCGCTAAGCGGAGAGTTTCCCACTTAGAAACACTTACCACACCCCACCACAGGGCATCTGCATAGCTGCCAAACTGCTGGGAGCCACTGTCATCCACCGCATCCTTTTCAGCCAGATACACAAAGTAGGAGGAAAAGATCAAGCCCAGGAACCCAATGTACAGGGTGGTGATCAGCTCCTATTCAAAGACAAAAATAACAATAAAATTAAACAAAGTCGCTCATCTTGCAGAGCCGCTGCCTCACAGAGCTAGAGATCCGGGTTCGATCCTGTCCTCGGGCACTACCTGGGTGGGATTTGCACCTTCTCCTCGTGACCCCGTGGGTTTTCTTCCGCTCCACATCCCTTGGGCGTGTAGGTTTCTAGCTTATTTTGCCCCTGTACACCTTTAGTGTGCAGGGAGTGTGGAGTGGATGATGAAGTGGGATAAAATTGAACCAGTGTGAAGGGGGCATCGATGGTCAGCGTGGACTTGCTTGGCTGTACGGCCTGTTTCCATGTTGTATCTTTAAACATGATGAATGTTCCTCACAGCAGTTCACCGTATAGCAGAGGAATGCTTTATGCTAGTGAGGGACATATTGGGTAGACACACAGAGTTACCGTGCCCAGCGTAGGGGAATCCTATTGAATCTTTCCCCCTCACCTTTAGAATGTATTGTTGGGATTTTTTAAATATCATTTTTAAAATTTTTATTTGTTTTCCCTATGTTCAATACTCAGTATCAAAGTTTGATGTTGAATTCTTCCCAGCCTTTGTTCTATTTATTTGTCAATCCTTAAACCTCACTGGTTAAGTTGTTCCATTGGCATAATTGTCCGAGATGTCCTACTTCCACTTCACAACTCATTTTTCAATAACTTTGATTAGTAAGGGTGTCAGGGGTTATGGGGAGAAGGCAGGAGAATGGGGTTGAAAAGGAGATAGATCAGCCATGCTTGTAAGGCAGAGGGGACTTGATGGGCTGAATGGCCTAATTCTGCTCCTACCACTTATGAACTTATAGACACAGAGAAAAAAGATTGCAGTAAAAAGTCCGACTGAACAAATACCCCGTGTGGCAATCTGCTCCAGTAGATACCAGTCTATTATCATTTTCTCGCTGCTAAAATTAATCCACTTGATCTCCATAGTAAAAGGCAACATATGAATTGGAATGAGTGCATTCAGTAGTAAACGTAACAGCTTGACCTGCTCTGCCAGTTATCTTAAGAGCATGAAACGGGAAACAAGAACTGACTGAGATGACGGGGGCAGGAGCTGATGAAAGTTTCTGTCACGCTAGATTAGGTGAGATGAAGACTTTGATGGAAGCCAGCTGTCTTTCTGATTTATTGTTTAAATTAGCTCCTGGAACACGAAGCCAGATTTGCCCACCTGCCGATGAATAAAGACAACCGATCCCAGTAGTCTCCAGGTGCCGCCCTGCCGATCGACATGCAGCATTCGGAGGATCTGCAGAAACCGAATGCCCCTGGAAGAGAAGAAAAGCAAAGGAATCACTTATCAGCTCTTTGTGTAACAGAATAAGCCGCGTCCAGTGGCATAATCTTGGTCATTAAACTTTAAATCAAGGCTTTGATGCTGAAAGCAGTAACAAGTTTGAAATCGGGATCAAGTCCGATCTTCAGGCAGAGTCTTGGAACATTTTCGACTTTAGAGATGCAGTGTGGAAACAGGCCCTTCAGCCCACCCATGTCCACGAAGGCCAACGATCACCCCGTACACTAACACTATCCTACACTAGGAACAAGTTACAATTTACAGACGCCAATGAACCTGCAAACCTGCACGTCTTTGGAATTGGGAAGAAACCGGAGCACCGGGAGAAAACCCATGCGGTTACAGGACTTCATGAGCCAACTGCAAGGGTTCTCTTTTTATTTCTGCAGTTTGGAAACTGAATTCAAATTCTCAATGTGAAATAGTGACACTGGAATTCACTTTCTCTGCACCAATTGTTGGGATATCTGGATAAATGGTGTATTAACATGAGATGGCATCAGTGAGACCCAAGGTTTTGACGACCAGTATATCTGATTTTTGAAGGGTCTCGGCCTGAAACGTTACCCATTCCTTCTCTCCAGAGATGCTGCCGGTTCCACTGAATGACTCTGGCATTTTGTGTCTAGCTGATTTTTGAATGGTGGCATTTATCAATTTTTTTATGTGGACTATGTGGATGATGTGGACTATATCAGCTGTTGGGAACTCGTTGTGAGTTCTGGGCACTAACATAAGTGCTTGCGCTCCACATACAGATCACAAGCACAGTACCCCATGCAGCATTACTACATGCAGAGTAAGAATGAAGGGTACAAAATAAATTGGGGGGGGGGGGGGGAATAGTTCACGTTTAACTCCTGTAATATCAAATAGAAGCAGAAAATGGACACAGGTTTCCTGTTGACTCTTCCCACCACAGATGGTGATAGACTGAGATAGGACATTTGCAACTGCAGGAGAACAAGTTGGACCTTGACACTGAGCTATGAGGCCTCTCCAAATGGGATAGCGTGATTTAAATGGAAATTTCCTGACTCCACAATGCTTGTGAACATGAGATGGCTTCAGTGAGACTAAAGGTTTTGAATTACTCACCCTAAATATTACAACTGCATAGTTTAAATGGATGGATTATCAGGTTAGAATCCCAGGTATGAAGGTTACAGGAGGAGTAGGGATCAAGATTTTTTTTTTTGGAAGTAGAAACACATAAAACTATCTCTTTCCTCATTTGGGATTATTAATAAGCCTAGATGTGCTGACAATGAGAATAAATATGAAACAAAACTAGACAAAAACATCCTGTGTGAAATCAGGAAATGCATTGCAGACAGGGATAGACCAGAGGAAGCATTAACTAATAATATAATTTCCGGCAAGATAAACAGTTGATATTAAACTTGCTCAACCTACCTGATGGCTGATGTTGCGAAGACTTGCCCATTTGAACCCACACAGAGGACTATGACTGAAGCCACCACCACTATGAGATCTGTCAGGTTCAGAAACAAGTTGCAGAAATTTAGCATTCATCACAGAGCCTACAAAGCTGCCCTTCCTCTTTGCCCCCCACCCCACCCCCCACACCCAAAACAAAATCAATGGAAATGATTGAGATGGGATGTGGAAAAAAGGCAGCAGGAATTTTCACATGGGGAATATGAAGTACAATCATATCTGTCCACCACCAAATAAATTTTCATTCTTCTGTGCAATACAATCTGCCTCAGAGGGCGGTGGAGGCCGGTTCTCTGGATACTTTCAAGATAGAGCTAGATAGGGCTCTTAAAGATAGCGGAGTCAGGGGATATGGGGAGAAGCAGGAACGGGGTACTGATTGGGGATGATCAGCCATGATCACATTGAATGGCGGTGCTGGCTCGAAGGGCCAAATGGCCTACTCCTGCACCCATTGTCTATTGTCTATTGTCTAACATCTTTACACATCTGTTGTGCTGCGGCAAGTAAGAATTTCTTTGCTCAATTTCGGGACATGAGATATTAATTGACTTGATATTAATGGTCTGCAACAGACTTCTGCTGGTGTGGCTCTGAATACAACGAGTTATTTATGTAAGGAGTTACACATGAGCCGGACCTGCTCTTTGCTTGTGTTAAAGTAACTGGTTACTGTACAGCACGTCCTCACAAGGGGTCTCCAAATCTCAGAGAGATAAGCCATCCCACTTGAACATAAAGGAAAAAGGACTATGGCAAAAATGGATAGCAGCAGTGAATGGGATTAATTGGATTGTTCCCTATGTTATTTGCATCGGCCAAATGATTTTCCCCCATGTTGTGTGATGGAGCCACTCAGTACCATTCAAAAGGTTTTTTGTATGTTTCTTTTGCAGGTTTTAAGCCCGATCCACCCGTTCCCACGGGTTCTATGTTATCCCACTTTCGCATCAATTCCCTACACACTAAGGGCAATTTATAGAGGCCTATTAACCTGCAAACCCACACGCCTTTGGGATGTGGGAGGAAACCAGAGCACCTGGTCACAGGGAGAACGTGCTAACTCCACACAGCCAGCACTCAAGGTCAGGTTTGAACCTGGGTCTCTGGCGCTGTGAGGTAGTAGCTCTCCCAGCTGTACCAATGTGCCAACCTAAATCATAACTTTCAATATCATAACATGCAATGTTAAAAAAAAAAATCATATTTCTCCAGAGTCATTTACTTTAAGTCTACTACTCTTATTACTGCTCTTCAGTGCCAGAAAAGCTTTTCCCTTACTCTTTAAAATGCTTCAGAATTATGAGCACCTGCATTAAATCACCCTTGAAATCTCCAATCTTCAGGGAAAATTGGAATTTCTTCAATCTTGCCACGTATCTAACATCTTGAGTTCCTGGTAACTACCTCTTCTGCATCCTAGTAAGGGTCTTGACATCATTTCTAAAATGTGATGGGCAGAAAACTACACAGTACTTCAGGTTAATGTTTAACCTGATCTACTAGTTGGAATGGCAACACAGCAGTTAGTACCGCTGCCTAACAGCTCCAGGGACCTGCGGACAATCCTGGCATCGGATGGATTGACACAAAGTATGGAGTAATTCAACAGGTGGTGTCTGTGTGAAGTTTGCGAGGCCTCTCTGTGAACATCTGTGTTTCCGCTGGGTACCTGAAGGTAGGTTCATTAGCTACTACAAATTATCTCTTGGTGTAGGATATTGGCAAAGAGAATTAAAAAATGAGTTTTTGGGTATGTGCGAGAGAAAGTAAGTTGGAGGGATGCAGGGAAACAAGGAGGGGGAATGGGACTAATGGGGAGGCTGAATAGTCCTTCTGTGTCATTATCAGTCTTCTGCCCTCGGGCACCATAAAGTGATACAGTGTGGAAACAGGCTCTCGGCCCAACTTGCCCACACTGACCAACATGCCCCATCTACACTAGTCCCACCTGCCTGCTTTTGGCCCATATCCCACTAAACCCACCCTATCCATGTACCTGCCTACATGTTACGATACTAGCTGCCTCAACTACCTCCTCCGGCAGCTCGTTCCATTCACCCACCATCCTTTGTGCGAAAAAGCCACCCCTCAGGTTCCTGTTAAATCTCCCCCCCTCACCTTAAACCTCTGTGTTCTGGTTCTGGATCTCCCTACTCTGGGCAAGAGATTTTATGCTTTAACCCTGTGGCTCTTAACCTTTTTGGTATCAGTACCCGCATACGGGATGTGATATGTATCTTTGTTAGGCTGCTAAACATGAGCTCAACAAATTGATATGTTATTTGTGTCCCCTTCATGACCCCCGGCAAAGCCCCAAATGACCCCCCCCATAGGGGTCACGACCCCCAGGTTAAGAACCACTGCTTTCACCTGATCTATTCCTCTCAGAACACCTCCAACATTGCAATGAATAGCCAAACAATGTGGTTTATATTCTCCTCACAGATTGCACCCAGGGAAGGGTTGACTAAATGACAGAGAATCCCAGGCACAATATAACTGATCAGTCGCTCACCGATGATGGAGATGGGCTTCCTGACAAAGCGGAGCCGTCCCCAAAATCCAACATATTTACTGCGGCAGCCAGATGACCATAGTCGGACGATGTACTCGATTCCAAAAAATACCACTAATACAATCTCCTGTTGAAGAAACAAAGAAGATGTACAGTCAATCCAAATGGCGCAAGATTTGTACAAGAAACTTCACTTTGACTGTTAAATTCTGTGCAATGAAAGACTGGTGCAACAATGCTATGGCAATGGATAATCTGAAACTAAAGAGAGAAAGGTGGAAACTCTCAGCAAGTCTATACTTTGAGATTGGATCCCAAGTCTTGCTCTGCTGGGTCGTTCCGACGTTTTTAGCATCAGCAACGTTACGCTGTCGTGAGGTACAATTTGGGAGTGGGTATGTTATCCACACAGGCCCGTGGTCTACCCCTATAAGACTGCAGGAATTTCCCTCCACAGATGCAGCTTGACTTGCTGAGTTCTTCCAGTACTTTGTTTTTTGCCCATGATTCCCGCATCTGTAGTCTCCTGTGTTGCTATATTCAGTTTTATTTGCTACTAGGGTCACGGAGCCAGAACAGGTCCTTCTGCTCACCTTGTCCATGCTGAGCAAGATGGCCATGAACCCTTGACTCATTGGCCTGCGTTTGACCCATATCCCACTAAACTTTTCCTGTGCATTTACCTGTCCAAATGTATTAGAAAAGTTGCAATTGTAACTGCCTCAACCACTTCTTCTGGCAGCTTACTCCAAAAATCAACTGTCCCCCATGTGAAATCTTGGAGGATTGGGAAGTATTTGTGTATTTGCACATCTTTTCAGAAAGTGCAGATAATTGTGGACGCAGGCTAGACCATCACCCATGCCAACCTCCACTCCATTGACACCAACTACACTTCTAGCTGCTTCAGCAAGGCCACCAGCATAATCAAGAACAAGTCTCACCCTGGACACTCCCCCTTCTTCCCTTCTCCCATCATGCAAGACGTACAGAAGTGTGAAAATGCACACCTCCAGATTCCTCTCCCCCTTCCCAGCTCTTCCACAAGCTTACTGTCTCTGCCTCTTCCTTTCTCCCCCCCCCCCCCCCCCCGACCTGAAACGTCACCTATTCCTTCTCTCCATAGATGCTGCCTCACCCGCTGAGTTTCTCCAGCATTTTTGTCTACCTCCAGATTCAGGGACAGTTTCTTCCCAGCTGTTATCAGGCAACTGAACCATCCCATCGCCAACAGAAAGCAATCTTGAGCTACCATCTACCTCTTGGGGATGCTCGAACTATCTTTAAACAGACTTTACTGGACTTTATCTAGCACTAAATGTTATTCCCTTTATTGTATCTGTACAGTGTGGACGGCTCGATTGTAATCAGGTATAGTCTTTCTGCCGACTGGTTAGCGCGTAACAAAAAGCTTTTCATTGTACCTCGGTACACGTGACAATAAACTAATCTAATCTAAACTTTGTGATGTGTCGTATAAGAAGCAAAGTGCCTTTTCTTCCTGCTTTGGGTCTGGCAAGTCAGTTCATTATTGAGAAGACTTTGTGATAGACAGAGGGAGATGAAATATACTCCTGTATTGGAAATCAATTCTCATTTTAAATTGCAGTGAATGGTTTGGATCATGTACTTGTTTTCCAATCTTGATGTGGGCCTTTGTGCTTAACTTAGAACTTCCCTAGTGTGGAGTTGAGAAGTAGAAATATATAGGCTTTAGAAGCTGGTGATCACATACCACCACTCAAAATTGCCTGTAACCAAGCCAAGTGATTATCCAGCTCATATCCAGGCAAGGTAGAATTTGCCAGTCAAAAACCAATACTGCCCTTACACTAACTAAGAGTCAAAGCCAGACGTACATTTCTAGCCTTCTGCAATCCATACGCTAACGCTTCAGTTTCTGAGGATGGGTACTGACCCGAAACATCACCTCTCCACTTTCTCCAGAGATGCTGCCTGACCTGCTGAGTTACTCCAGCATTTTACCTCTGTTTTTGGTATAAACCAGCATCTGCAGTTCCTTTTTATTACTAATGCTTTTTCATTCCTTATCAGTACGTGATCACATGAATACCCCAATCTGTTAAGAAATATATGAAAATAAAGCAGTATCGCTCGACTGCTACCGACAGCTCGGCTCAAATTTCTCCCCATCCCCACTACCGCCCCCAGACCCTCCGCTTCATTTGTCACTGCAGATGTTGCTCTCTTTTTTAACAATGCCTTATATAAAAGCTTGAAGGTTCAAGATGAAATCTTGTTTAAAAAAACACAGCCAATGCCAAACTACTGGTTAGGAGGAACTGTCGAATGTGAGTTTCATTAACTTGAAACAGAGAAAACAGATGGGCGGCAGAGTAGCACAGTGGTAGAGTTGCTGCCATACAGCACTAGAGACCCAGGTTCAAAACCGCCAACTTGTGCTGTCTGTAGGAAGTTTGTACGTTCTCCTCGTGACCACGGGGGTTTCTGTCCAGGCGCTCCAGTTTCCTCCCATTGGCTTCAGTAAAAATTCTCAACTGTCCTCAGAGTGTAGAATAGTGCTAGTGAACGGGTGATCGCTGGTCAGCACGAACTCGGTCATCCAAAGGGCTTGATTGAGCGCAGTATCTCTAAAGCCAAATGTCTAAAGAACACCATTAGAGCAGTGGTTGTAGGGCAGTGCGATTTAGGTCATTTGTAGCTCTAGAAACACCAAAGGAATTGTCAGCATCAGACCTCGGCACTGGGCACGTCAACTGCATAAGACTAAACAAAACATTTGAGAACCAAACTAATGCTGAATTAACTGTTTGGTCACGCACAGACAAGCTGGCACAAGTTTGGGTAAAGGCCTGACAACAAATTTCAATGAATAATATTTATGCTTAGGGAATCAATCATGAAGTCGGTATAAAAGTCTTCTTTAAGTGTTTATCAAGTTATTTAATTGACAAGTTAATTAGCGTTCATGGACAGATGGTAGTCTCCTTGCTGCTTAATAAAGGGATCCTTTGATTGGATCCCAACAAGGAACCGCCTTTCACACTGGAATTCACTGGCGACTCTTCCCACTCGATATTCCTAATTTTAAGTCTTTCTCTCTGTCGAACCCACATGTCTCTGCCAAATAATAAGTTGGACTTTGAACTAGATTTGTCAAAGCTGGAAGCTTCGTCAGTGTCACACCTCTTCAGAGATCTTAATCAAGAAGGGAAGGAAAATACTCTTATTTTCATTATATATTTTTTCCATGTGTACAGCTTGTAAACCAAGGCATTGTCAAATATGTAAATGTGCACTGTCAGCAAGACAAAGCACAAGACAAGTAGGCAATGGTTACTGTCTTTGAATTCCTAACTCTACATGGAGACAAGCTAAGTGTGCATCGATCAATCTTGCTGGAGACTAAAATGACTAAGAGGAGAGGGCTAGTCGGCTGAGTGCCAGGCGCCATTATTCACGTCTGATGTTTAAATAAAGGACCACTGACCCCAACGAGACCTCAGATATTCATGGGAGGTCAAAGGTGAAAGTGCACAAGCTGTTCTTCGTGGCTGTACAAAACCAATCCAGGTAACCATTGGCAACGAGAACATGCCCCCTGGTGACTGCTTGATATCAGAATGTATTTTCTTCTTAGTTCCTTTGCCTGAATGCAAACAGCTTTTCAGTTTAATAAATAGCTTGTTGCTACAGTTGAGTACATTTATTAAGGTTAGACCCCGAGCAGATAATGTTACCAAAGTGTGAGACAATAAAGGATGTTTTCAAAAGCACAGATCTGCAAATCCTAACTGGAATTTACAGCTGCAAATTCTAACTGGCGACTGCATATGGACAGGAGAATCGATGAAGAAAAATACTGCATCTAACAATTGATAATCATAAGAAGGCACATTGAATGATCCAAACAACACACATGTCAAGGCAGTACGAGTCGCGGTTAAGGGATTACTGTGCTCCAAAGATTACAGTGCAGCCGTCTCATTAAACGTTAACCCCAATAATATAAGCAGCTCCAAAGGCTTTTAGCCTCTGGTGGAGGGAGATTTTATCTTTGCACGAGAATTCTAGATCACAATTCTCTGCCAAGAATCCTTATCTGGGATCTTGGCGATGCACCATATGAGTTAAATAAGCTAAGTATGGATTAAAAAAAAATATATATATAATGAATGTCATAATTCAGCTCTCCACAACAACTTGTGCAACCTTAATGAAGATAAAAACAGAAGGAACCCAGGGTTCACAAAAGTTATTTATTGAGTTTAAATCTTTTCATAAAGAGAACACGACTCTACAGACATGTATAAGTCACAAATCAGATCAGACCTAAGTACCCTAATTAGAGTCAATTATTATTTTTCTCCAGCTAGTCATTCATTTAATTCCTCTGTGCTGTGGAGTACTTGACTACATTTTGAGCTAAAGAAAAGATCTGGAGTTTATGCTCGATGCTACTCCTCACTGAAAGGGAAGATTTCCCCGGTTTATGTTCATGTAAAGCTTTGTACCTTTTGACAGAGGCAAGGTGAGAAGCAGTGGAGGGAGATGAACCACTTTGCATCCTGAGTAAAGCAATTACACAGGAATGAGTGAAGGCCATTCGCCCTGTATATCACACATTGCCATTTGGTTCATGGCTGTTGCTTAGTTTAGTTTAGAAAAACAGCAGGGAAACAGGCCCTTCGGCCCACCGAGTCGGCGCTGTTCAGCGATCATCCCATACCAAAGCACTATGCTGCACACTAGAGACAATTTACAGTCTTTACCGGCCAATTAACCTACGAACCTGTACTTCTTTGGAGAATGGGAGGAAACTGGAGCACCCGGGAAAACCCACGCCGTGACGGGGAGAACGTACAAACTCTGTACGGACAGCACCCGAAGGCAGGATTGAACCGGGGTCTCTGGTGCTGTGAGGCAGCAACTCTACCACTGCACCATCGTTGTGTCCCGCACTTTTTCCTTTACCTGTTTTTCTTTAGGGGGTGTCTTCACTTAAAAATAAACAAACCATCAGTCCATCTTTTTAAATGTCACCCATTCAGGAAAGTCTGTTCTCTATTTTCATTACTTTCTGAGAGACAACATTTCTCCTCTTTGAACCCTGAATGGCTGCATTCCAATTGTAAGATAGTGAAATATAAATTAATTCTGGATCATATCGCTACAAACACAATACAGTGTGAGTCTGAAGAAGGGTCTCGACCCAAAACGTCAACTATTCTTTTTCTCCAGAGATGCTGCCTGGCCCACTGAGTTACTCCAGCATTTTGGGTATATCTACAGTGTGATATGTGCTTTGGCTTCCTTTCCAAAATTTTGACTTAAACTGATCTAAATGCCTGAAGTAAAGAACAATGGCGACACAACAAACTGCAGATGTTGGAATCTTGATCAAAAAACAAAGTGCTGGAGGAACTCGAACGAGTCAGGCAATATCTGCAGAGAAAATGGATGGGAAACACTCTAGGTTGAGACCATACAACCATGGACAAATTTCAAAAACAGTTTTTTCTGTATTTTCCCCACTGAGTCACTTCACCATGTTATATTTAAGAGGGAGTTAGATGTGGCCCTTGTGGCTGGAGGGATCAGGGGGTATGGAGAGAAGGCAGGTACAGGATACTGAGTTGGATGATCAGCCATGATCATATTGAATGGCGGTGCAGGCTCGAAGGGCCGAATGGCCTACTCCTGCACCTATTTTCTATGTTTCTATGTTTCTAAAGACCAAGGTTGCTTTATCTCTCAACTTTCTAAACTTGCAAGTGTGGCCTCAAATCTGGCCACCATTTCCTGATAAAACTGTACATGTTACAGGCTTTAGATTTTTGTCACAATTACTAAAGAGAGGAAATAACTGGAATGTTATTGCACAGTGATCTAAAAACAAGGATATCACTCAAGCAACAACAGATGTAAATGGGATAAAGTAATAGGGGAAATACCTGGAATGTTATAACACAGGAGAAATCTAAAATCAAGGATACCACTCACTCAACAAAAGATGAAGATTAGTGAAAGTAATATCAAATAAAGTATCTGCTCTGCTTCATAAAATGCATGCTGGTAGGTAATTCTTCTCATATACCAGAAACAAACAATCTGATGGAACTTAGCAAGTCAAACAGTATTAGTGGGGGGGGGGGTACAAAACAAAAACAGTGCAAAAATGCCTCCGACATTCTCAGCGGCTATACATATGTTCACTAGAGTTGTACTTGGTTATGTTCACAACAACCGTCATTATACCAGGCACCCTTGGCACTCGTGTGATCAATGTTTTGGGTTGAAAGCCTGTATTGGGACTGAGGGTGAAGGGGGAAGGTAGCTATGATAAAGAGAAAAGGCGGGAGTGATGAGGCTGGGGCCAGTAGGTGATTATTGTACTGAGGAGGGGTGAAGCATGATGGGAAGATAGAACCAAAGTAGAGCTAGGGCAAGGGGAATGGTGGAATTTGGAGACTAAAAAAGAAGATGAATTATAGTGGACCCAGATCAATTAAAAAGCAGGTGAAGACACGTGGGGGGTGAAGGTAGAAGCAGCTAGGAGGTTGATATGCTTCTAGTATTCTGCCAATATGAGATGCTAGGCCACAATTATCCTTTATACTTGATAAGTTTACAGCACCTCGCCCATTTCACACACTTCATTCTAATCCAACAAAGCCACAGGTATAGATAATGCATGTAGATGCAGTAATATGCATATCTTGTGTCCGACAGGTGAACTTGTTTTTGGTTCATCAGTGCTTTGAGTCACCCATAAATAACATAAAAATCATTCTCAAGGTAGACACAAAATGCTGGAGTAACTCAGCAGGACAAGCACCATCTCTGGATTAAAGGAATGGATGAAGTTTCAGGTTGCGACTCTTCTTCAGACCAGGGTCTCGACCCGAAGAACGTCACCCATTCCTTCTCTCAATAGATGCTGCCTGTCCTGCTCAGTTACTCCAGAATTTTGTGTATACCTTCGGTGTAAACCAGCATCTGCAGTTCCTTCCTAAACATACTTAAGGTGTTAGATTTGTTGAACAAAACTATTTGGGATTGATTTTATATTAAGAAACATTTGCTGGTTCTTCTCCCCATGTCACATCAGGGTTCCATTCCTGAGAACTGACCATCCCTACTTCTCAGTTACCCCTCAGATTCCTATTAAATTTTTCTCCCTTCACCTTAAACCTACGGCCTCAGGTTCTTGATTCCTCTCCTCTGGGCAAGAGACTGTGCATCTACCCATTCTATTCCTCTCATTATTCTATAAGATCACCCCTCATCCTCCTGCACTCCAAAGCATAGAGTCCTAGCCTGCTCAACCTCTCCCTATAGCTCAGTCCCTCGAGTCCTGGCAACATCCTCATAAATCTTCAAACTTCAAAAGGTTAATGTGAGGTAGGAACGGCATTTTAAAGTCAGGACACAAGAAAACAATTACAGCAACCTTCCACTAGACCCGTCAGCTGGAATCATTGCCGACAGAGTAACTGTGTAATCACTTATAGTGTAACAAAGCTGGACCAAGTGGGCAACATCAAAACCCGAATGAAACCAAGAGTTGATTTTACAATATATGCAGTAAATGAAAAAAAAGTGATAATTGATGTGAAGAGAAAGGGATACAAAAACTTCAAATACTATATCAGAGAGGCAGAAGGAATGTCGAGAGGAAAATCTTTGCCTGATAGTTGCATTAACTTTAATTTTATTAGAAGAAAAACACTAAACAAAGTAAAAATAATTAAATACATCTGCTCTGCCCTTTGTAACCATGTAAACCAGAGAGAAATGGCTTGCTCTTTGAATAAATCTTCTGCTTTATTGAAACTGGAAAGACAGGACTTTAAATCTGTGCTCTGGCTGCAGCCAAGAAATCTCTCCTGGTTTTGTATCTGCAACTACTGCTGTGAGCCAGGAGTCAGAATATCAGGATTGTTTCACAGAGGGTTTAAGTTTCTCTTTATCTCCTTCAACTGCGTCGAAGTGAGCTGCCATAACCTGTCCAACTCGCTCCGATGCAGCAGAACCCGACACACCCAAAAAATCCCAATGACACGATTCGGATGAAAGTCAGGGAATTCTTCCAGGCAATATCTTAGCCAGCATCTATCTAGCCGACTTATTTTGTCACAAGGAACGTCAGTAGAAACATGTGTAGGAATGAATAGATGCTGGTTTCCACTGAAGAAAGACACAAAAAGCTGGCGTAACTCAGCGGGTCAGGCAGCAACTGGAGAAAAGAAGTTGGTGATGTTTCGGGTCAAGACCCTTCGTCAGACCTGTCTGAAGGATTTTTAAATATTTAACCTGATTAATGTTGCATTTTTTCCCCCCTTTAATTACTTTCTTTTGATGTGTTTGCTTTTTGTGTTTGCTTTGCTCCTTTTGTTTCTTCTAAACCTATTGATCTTTGAAATTTTGATCTTTGGGTTTAATTTTGCTTTAGGTTTTTATCAGGTTTGGCTCAATGAGAGTACTCTCGCCTCGAGACAAAAGATTAAAGTACAACTCTGCTCATGTTAGCAAGGCTGACATGAGCAGTACCAAGGACTTGTTTCACAGAACTCGATCATACATCCATCAAGACCGTGGATGCCAACAGGGTCAATAAACTCGAAGGTAGACACAAAATGCTGGAGTAACTCAGCCGGATAAGCAGCATCTCCGGAGGGAAGGAATGGGTAACGTTTCAGGTCAAGACCCTTCTTCAGACTGCTCAATCAGACAGGATCAATAAGCTCATCAGGAAGGCTGGCTCCATCCTGGGGATGGAATTGGATTCATGGCAAGAGGTCTTGGAGGGGAGGATGCTCCTCAATTTACAATATATAAAGCCAATTGACCAACAAACCTGTACATCTTTGGCGTGTGGGAGAAAATCGTCGCACCTTGGAAAACCCATGCGGTCACAGGAAGGACGTAAAAAATCCGCACAGGCAGCACCCATAGTCAGGGTCGAACGTGGGTCTTTGGCACTGTAAGGCAGCAGCTCTATTGCTACACTTTGGTAGAATGAACTCATAACAGTCTGACCATCTATCACCCTCAAACAAGATGCAGCTGGAGAAGATCATCGCAGTGTCTACGTCAATCATTTGGAAGCAAGTAGGAATACAAAGGAGGTGAACATAAATATTACGGACTCGTTGGCTGGTATTTTGCAAAATGACCTGAATGCACAATGTTTAGACAATCCAACCAACCAAATAAACCAGGAGTTCCACACTGAACTGGAGACCCCAGGAATGGCCAGTGCTGTGATAATTTGAAGCCAGATTGTTCAGTACAGCTGGGCAAATGGAAATTGG
Organism: Leucoraja erinaceus; assembly: GCF_028641065.1. Taxonomy (NCBI): domain Eukaryota; kingdom Metazoa; phylum Chordata; class Chondrichthyes; order Rajiformes; family Rajidae; genus Leucoraja; species Leucoraja erinaceus. The sequence goes on along the minus strand of NC_073394.1, from coordinate 28,154,300 downwards.
GGACCGCCAGTGTTTTCAAAGGCTGGGAGATTCCAGCTTCTGACCGGCAGCATGCGACTGAACGTGTTGATGAGGGACGGCCAAATTAGCAGTCGGCTTGGCAAGCAGCGAGATCCTCTGCCAATCAATCTACCATACAACTGACAACTACCGGTCTGTGGGTTAGACAACACAGTCACTGAATCATTAACGGACCATTGAACCGATGACATATACAGCGTGGAAACAGGACCCTCGGCCCACCCTGTCCATGCCGATCATCAATCACCTGTTAGTTCTCTATTATCCCACTTTCTCCTTCTCCCCCTGCGCGCCAAAGGCAATTTGTAGAGGCCAATTAACACACAAACCCACAAATCCGCACACCTTCAGGATGTGGGAGGAAACCGGAGCACATGGGGGAAACCCACCTGGTCACGGGGAGAACGTGCAAACCTCACACAGACAGCACCCGAGGTCAGGATGGGACCAGGGTTCTCTGGCGCTGTGAGGCAGCAGCTCTACCAGCTGCACCGCTGCCCTTTATGATACTCATCTATTCCTCACAAAGGACTGAGGAAAAACTGGAATGTTTTCTTCTTCTCCAAACCAACACCTAATCCTTAACTAAAACCACACAGAAGACATTATCTCATCGCATTTGGTGGAACTTGACTGAATTCCATTTTGATGCCTCACCACCCTTCACTCTGAACTGCTTGGAGTTGGCCCGAAGATGTGAAAAAGTGCTGTATCAATGCAAATTACTTGTCTTTCATTTTCTCATCATTTATTTCCCTCTTATTGCCTATTTTCCAGCGCTCCTTCATTCAGACCCTTTCTGCCGTGACTGAATCTGTGAAAGGCAGAGCTGGCAGTCGGACCCCAAGACTTCAATTGGATCTTTTGGCAGCACTGACAAAAGTCTTACCACAGGTCTTGGCAGCCTTTGAAACATTTGTCAAACCTCTGGCAATGGTGAGGTGGATGGTTTCCCAGGAATCTCGACATTGATTTTACACTTTACAGAATTCATTGGGAACATGACAAAGCACCCTAAATCCTCGTGTGAATTAAATTCCGCAAAGGGGATTTTCTTTGCTGTAAATTGGGGTAGGGGCCAAGACGCAACTTCCCTGCGATGCAGGCAATGCAACAGAAGTGACTGGGAGAGACAGCAATTCCCCTTCTGGTTGCCCCTTGCTATGGATCTCTGAACAACCAACTAGCGACAGCAGCCTGATGCAAACTTCGCTTTGCCGTTTGCAAAGATTTCAGGGCCTGTCGGACTCTGATTATGCAGGGTTACTGTCTGTGCTCCGTCCTGGCATTAAAAGCGCTTTAATCAGACTGATATTTCCAGCTCAAGAAGATGCAGCTGGTTCATGAATAAAGTGTGCGCTCCTGTGGTTGACTTCAAAAAGATCCGGGCTGCATTTAATGCCGGAGTTGATTTTTCTTCTTCTTACATTATGCAGTTAAATAATATATAATCACATGTACTGATTTATAGATTAGGGTGAATGGAGGGCAATTGCATTGCAGGACCAATTACAGTACGTATTCATCTCCCCAGCCATATACATCAATTATTTGTCTTTCAAAGGATAATGAAAAGAAGTGCCTGACCAATGGATTTATCAGTCCAAACATCTTAACCAAGCCAGACTACAGACCCATTCAAGCTGCTCACTAGTGTGGGTTGTTTCTCTCAAAGTAAAATGAGTGGGCTTTTTCTATATGGGTTCTGGAGGGCAGAGTTCCCCATTTTATCGGGATGCATCGCAGCACGGTTTGGGAACAGCTCCATCCAAAGCCGCAAGAAAATGCTGAAATTTGTAGATGCAGCCCAGACCATCACACAAACAAACCTCCCTTCCATTGACTTCATTTACACCTCACACTGCCTCGGTAAGTCCACCCGCATAAGCAAGGACGAGTCACATCCGTTACCAGTCCCTCTTCTCCCTCTTCCCATCGGGCGAAAGGTACAGAAGTGTGAAATCGCTCATCCAGATTCTGGAACAGTTTATTCCCAGCTTTTATCAGGCAACTAAAACATCTTGCCAACAACTGGACAGCAGTTATCAAACTCATTAGAGTCCCTTGGCCTATCTTTGATCTGACTTTACTGGACTTTAATTTGCACTAAATAGTATTCTCGTTATTCCCTTCCTCCTTTATCTGCACACTGTGGACGGCTTGATTATATTCATGTATAGTCTTTCAGCTGACTTGTTAACATGCAACAAAAAAACTTTTCACTATATCTCGGTACACGAGACAATAAAGTAAAGTAAACCAAAAGTTTTGGACCTGCTTTAAAGATTTAAATGTCAATAAAACTCACACGCTAAATAAAATGTTTTCATACAAAATTCAACCAAAAATGTCATTGCCTGCAAGAAAGACACAAAATGTTGGAGTAAACAGGCTCCCTGAATACAGCTCCCTTCTTACTGATTTAAGTGTGTTATGAATTTTGCTCACACCTAAAGGCTTAAATAAGGTTGGTCTGATGGTAACAACTTGCGTTCATACAGGTTAGGGATGATTGCACACAAACAATCTGTCACCATGTTTGCTTAAACCACTATTATGAAAACAACCCCTGACTGGGCAGTCAGCTCCGTGTCGGTAAATGTTACAAGTTTTCCATCTTAGTTTGGCTCAGGGGAATTCCCGACATGCTCCAGCACACAGCTGCATCAACAGTAAGTGAAACCGGCCCTCACACTCCAGCACTTAGCAGTTCTCAAAGGAGCAAGCGTTTGCTGGCGGTTCGAGTTGGCAGGAATGATCAACACCAGGGCGCGATTAGTGCCTGCACTTGATATGCCCCCTGGTCCTGCCAATCTCCGGCTGCCATTACGGATTCCTCAATGGCATATAACAGGAAGCCACCATCATTAGGGAAAAGGCAGGATCTCCCAGTCAACCATTCCGCACTGGATCTTTCACGGATTTCAGAAAGAGCTAATGCAATTTTAATTACGGGTGTCAGAGGTTATAGGGAGTTGGTGGAGAATGGTGTTAGGAGGGAGAGATAGATCAGCCATGGCTGAATGGTGGAGTAGACTTGATGGGCCGAACGGTCTAATATCACATGATATTATGATCCAATCGGCAAGACATTTACAGGAAGCAAAGTGTTTTTCCTGAAATATTCTTTCTATTAGGCATGCAGGATTCTGGATTATATGCCACTAACAGAAGGAGACATGGGTAAAAAAAACTATGGATGCTGCCTGTATGGAGTTTGTACGTTCTCCCTGTAACCACGTGGGTTTTCTCTAGGTGCTCCGGTTTCCTCACACACTCCAAAGACGTATGGATTCGTAGGTTAATTGGCTTCGTTAAAAGTTGTAATCTGTCCCTAGCGTGTAGGATAGTGCTAGTGTATGGGGGTGATCGCTGGTCAGCGCGGACTCAGTGGGCCGAAGGGCCTATTTCCACCCTGTAAATGTAAAGTCTAAAAGTCTAAAGTTGTTTACTAATGGGGTTCTACTCATTGACCTCCAAACCCCACACTCCCTGATGCCTAGTCTGTTGTGAGCCATTTTTATTTCAACAGATGCCAGCAGAGCTCCTAAGTATATTTGACCTCTAATTTATTTAAAAAAATAGTTCAACTGGGATCTTACTCCTGTTTTCCTACAGGGGCCTGCTTGAAATAGGCAATACAGAAGCAAATTTGTAGAGCTCCTCTCTCATATCTCCAGAGACCCAGGTTCATTTCTGATCTCCACTGCTGTCTGTGTGGTGTTTGCATGTCCCCCTTGTGAGACTGTATAGATTTCCGGGTGCTCAGGCTTCCCCTTGCATCCCGAGGACATGCAGGTCAGTAGGTTAATTATACACTGTATCTTCTCTATCTTGTTTAGTTGGATGGTAGACTCTGGGGGGGAAGTTGATGGGAATGTGGGGAGAGTTAAACTGGCCTTAGTATAGATGGTTGGAACTGGGAATTGTTTTAATATTGTCTGGTTCAGTCACATCCAGGAAGTGGAAATAGACAGGGCTAAAACTTCAAATGTGTGCCTCCATGGATCTTAGAGATTAAGAACATAAGACCTAGAAATAGAAGCAGTAGTAGGCTATTTCACCATTTGTGCCTACTCTACCATTCATCTTGGCTTGAGAATCCATCCCCCCTTACTCAGTCTGAAGAAAGGTCTCCACCCAAAATGTCACCTATTCCTTTTCTCTAGAGATGCTGCCTGATCCGCTGAGTTACACCAACATTTTTTGCCTACCTTCGGTATAAACAAGCATCTGCAGTTCCTTCCCACTACGCCACTGTGCCGCCCTAAGCATTGTTGTCATAGGTTTGAGGACAAGGCAGAGGGATTGCAATGGAGAAAGGGAAAAATACTGGAGGAAAAACAGTTTCTTATTACTTATAACGATGCAGAGACCATTCAGCCCATCGGTTCCATGTAAGCAATCCCATAGTCCTATTCCACTTCTCCTTATTTCCCTGTATTACTGCAGTCTATTCTTTCTCATACAGCCATCAACTTTCCTTTAGTGCCACTTAAACCTCAGAACATTAACATGAGGTGTCAAGACACCATCAAAAATGCTGGAAATAAAGAGGTAGCCTGGGCATTCACATAAGTGAGTTCAGAGCAGTCAGACCCATGGTATCTCATTGAAACAATACAGTAAAAAAAAAATTGGACAAACAGAAACCACTGCTTCTTTGCCAATGCAACAGAAATAAATAAAGGATCGGGTGGCCTCTATTTGTAATACGCCCCCTTAGGCAGCTAATGTCAGTTCTTGTCATGTACAGTGTCAAACCAGGTAATAAGCCAGTCACATTTGACAAATACCATGCGTTGTTGGAAACCAGACTAAAGTGTCGTACAATGGAACGAAGGCTACATCTTGTCAATCCAGCTGAAGGGAAAAATTGTTTTAACCCTTTCACTAATCCACTGCCTTACGCTCTCATTTGTTTCACAATAACAACCACCGCCTGTCCTGCATGAACATTTCACCATCAGCTTAAATATTACACTGCTCGCAAACGTGCCTCTGAGCAGTCCTGTCAAAAGAATCACAAATCAGCCCTCTCCTGTCAGTCACCACACAATAAGAAACCTCTGCACTGATCACTTGTGACACCAAGCAGGGTGGGAAAAGTCAGTCATACAGCGGGCAAATGGCAAGGAAACAGACCCATTGGCCCAACTTGCCCACACCGACCAACATGTCCCAGCTGTACTACTCCCACCTGCCTGTGTTTGGCCCATCTAAACCTGTCCCAACCATTTACCTGTCTAAATGTGCAGGAAGGAACTGCAGATGCTGGTTAAAACCGAAGATAGACACAAAATGCTGGAGTAACTCAGCGGGACAGGCAGCATCACTGGAGAGAAGAAATGGGTGACGTTTCGGGTCGAGACCCTTTTTCAGTCTGAAGAAGAGTCACAACCCGAAACGTCACCATTCCTTCTCTTCAGAGATGCTGCCTGTCCGCTGACTTACTACAGCTTTTTGTATCTAACTACCTATCCAAATGTCTCTTAAATTGTGCAATAGTGCGTTCCAGATGTGTTTTGGCTCATACTTGAGGTAGGTAAGCTTGAGTCATAATAAGGGTTCAATCCTAACTACGGGTGCTGTCTGTACGGATTTTGTAAGTTCTCCCTGTGACCGTGTGGCTTTTCTCCAGGAGCTCCAGTTTCCTCCCACACTCCAAATATGTCAGATTTGTTGGTTAATTAGCTTTAGTAAAAATTGTAAATTGTCCCTAGTGTGTAGGATAGTGGTAGTGTACAAGGATCGCTGGTCGGCGCGGACTCAATGGGCTGAAAGACTGTTCTATCCCGTGCTGTATCTCTAAACTAAACTACAGCTTCTCGAATGAACTGGCAGTGGCTGATCTTAGGAACTAGCTGTAAACCATCCCATCACCAACTAGAGTGTGGTTCTGACCTACCATCTACCTCAATGGTGACCCTCTAACTATCTTTAAGTGGACTTTATTTAACATTATCTTGCATTAAACAATGGTCTCTTTATCCTGTATCTGTACTGTGGATGGCTTGATTGTAATCATGTATCGTCTTTGCACTGACTGGATAGCATGGAATAAAAAGCTTTTCACTGTACCCCGGTAGACGTAGCAATAATAAATTAAACTAAACTAAAGGGCCCGTCCCACTTTCACGGCTTAATTCATGACCTCTGCCGAGTTTGCCCTTGACTCATACTCGCAGAATGGTCGTCACAAGGTCGTAGATAGGTCATAGCAGGCCGTGATGCTATTCGTAGGTACCCGTGGCATCAGTAGGTTGGGGCGTTTTTTCTAGCCTGATGAAAAATGTTCACGAGTAAAAAGGGTCGTGGAAGTGGGACAGGCCCTTAAATTAAATGCTATTCCAATGCACGTATCAAGTATGATCGTGTTTATCTATAGTAATATTTTTACTGAACTGGATGCAAAAAAGGAATTTCGCTGTAACCTCAGTACATGTGACAATAAAATACCAGTGAAACCTGTCAGGGTAATGGTCTGCATTATTCACTCAAGCAAAAACCTCTGCAGGATGATCTGAAAATGTGGTTTGCACACTGTTTCATATCGCACTGTGAAGCTGGCAGACTGAATTCCTGCTCCGACTCAGATCAAAAATCTGTAATTGAACTCAGCATAAACTCCATTGCACAGCCATAGACATGTTGTGTAGGAAGGAACTGCAGATGAGGGTTTAAACCGAAGATAGACACAAAAAGCTATCGTAACTCAGCAGGTCAGACAGCATCTCTGAAGAGAAGGAGAAGCGATGACATTTCGGGCAGCGACCCTTCTTCAGACTGAGAGTCACGTAAAAGGGAAACAAGAGATATATAGATGGTGATATAGAGAGATATATAACAAATGAATGAAAGATATGCAAAAGTCATTGTACTAGCTTCTAAGTAATCTCGTTGACTATAATTCGTTTTCACCGAGCCCACAGCTAACAATTGCCTGTTTCCTTTATCATCGTTACATTTTGCATATCTTGCCGAAATGTCACCTATTCCTTCTCTCCAGAGATGCAGCCTGACCCGCTGAGTTACTCCAGCATTTGGCGTCACAGAAATATTATATTCTGTAATGAATTTCCAAGGAATGGGGCTGCTCGACTCCATTCCGATTCATTACACATGTGGAAACTAGAATTGGGAAAAGATATGGGAAATCATATCAGTCATTGCCCCTGCTGAACACACTGCAAACCAGTGGGGATTCTGAGATGCCCCCAGTCATATAGCAGGAGGGTGATTGCCACCTCAAACATAGAGAGTGTGCAAGTAAACCGTTAGACTGGACAAAAGGAAACATGTCAACATTCCCTGTCCAAGGATGAAGTTTGTGCTGTGGGAAGGGGGGGTTGGGGGGTGGGGTGAAAGTAGGATTGTGAGTGTACAGAGTTGTAATAATGTAACTGAGCGACCTTCCACTGATAAAAATGACCCAAGTACAATCCGACAGGTCACTGTGCAACAGATTTTAAATCAAAACATTGGCCACCGATGAATTTCTGGAAAACAAAACATAAGGAAAAGAGCAAATACGGTAGCTGAGTGGAGACGGGCAAAGCTGGTGATTGCTAAACCGTCCAAGTTAATGACATGTTTGGAGGGATCTGTCTCCTAGGAGGCAGCGAGATGAATAGGGCACATTCTGGGCTCATAAATCTCTTGGTCGAGGAGCAGACTGGAACATGGGCACCTGTTGATTCGACCAGAAAAACAAATTAGCAGCACCGTGGCTTTACATAAACCCATTGCTCCTGGCGCCTTCTTTACTTTTCTTATCTGTTCTGCAGTGCTGGGTGCATCGAAGGTACAGGCAGGAGAGCGGCGAGGAGATTAATGTTACTCAGGGGGGATGAGACACCATTGTTATCCTCGTCCGCTGGAGGTATCGCATACTCCTTTTTATTACCCTTATGCAATCCAAAGTAAACTTAAGCCTGTGACCTTCTGAAAACCGAAGGCTGGAGGCTGTTACATTTCCTTGGCAAACTCTCAGTCTACACATGATCTCATTTGTTATTTTCTGTCGGGGTGGGTGAAGGCACATCGATTTGTCTCTCTCTATGTAGACACAGTTCCTACGTGTGTCCTAGCAAAGTCATAAATAACATCCGCCGTGTCTATGAGTGTGGTCGCCTGTTCCCCTGTGACCTGTCTGCGCCCTCTGACACAGTTGATTGCATTATCATCCTCCAACGTCTCTCCACTGTCCACTGCCGGTGCCCAAGAAGAGCAAGGTGACATGCCTCAATGACCACCGAGCATTGGCACTCATGTCCGTGGTGATGAACTACTTTCAGAGGTTGGTCGCGGCGCATATTAATAAGGGCCTGGACCCACTATAATTTGCCGACCACCACAACAGATCAACAGTGGATGCAATCTTGTTCTCTCTCCACTTCGCACTGGGCCACTTGGACAATAAGATACATATATCAGGCTATGGACACAACGTGGGAAATAACTCAGCAGGTCAGGCAGCATCTCTGGAGAAAGGGGAATTGTCATAGAGTCTTACAGCGTGGAAACAGGCCTTTTGGCCCAACACACACATGTCCCATCTCCACCAGACCCACCTGCCTGCATTGGCCCATATATAAACCTATCCTATCCATGTACCATCACCTTAAACCTATGTCCTCCAGTTCTCGATCCCCCTACCCTGACTAAGAGACTGGGCGTGTACATTCCGTTCATGATTTTGTGCACACCTCTGAAGAAGGGGCTTGACCCGAAACGTTACCTATTCCTTTTCTCCAGAGTGCTACCTGACCTGCTGATGTTTTCCAGCATTTTGTGTCTATCTTTGGTGTAAACCAGCATCTGCGGTTCGATCCTACACATGCATCAGGCTATTGTTCATCAACTACAGCTCGCCGTTCAACACCATCATCCCCTTTAAACGTTTCATCAAACAGGGAACTGGGTCTTGCTTGTCCCTTTACAATTCCTCGTCGGCAGAACTCAATCAGCACAAATTGACAACAACCCTTCATCCTCAATGACCATCAGCACAGGAGCACCTCAAAACTGTGTGATCAGACCCTGCTCTATTCTCTCTATACTCATGACTGTGTAGCCAGACACAGTACTAATGGCATCTTTCAATTCGATGACAATACCATTGTTGTTAGATGAACAATGGGGAATGATGTGCCAGAGTTCAGGGGGGAGATGGATAATCTGACTCAATGGTGCCAATACAACGATCTTGCTCTCAATGTTAGCAAGATCAAGGAGCTAACTTCAGGAAGGGCAATCCAAGGATCCATGAAGTAGTCTTCATCGAAGGGATGATGCTGGAGAGAGTCAGCAACTTGTTTAGCTAAGTTCTTGCAACATTTCTTGTTTTAGTTTCAGATTGCAGTATCCGTATTTTTATTATATATGCAGTTCTCGGCCATACTATTACTTGCCCTCCTTGTATCATTGGCAAGCTGCTCTCAGTAACTTAATCTGATAGAACAGCCCCGGTGCGCACGTGATAACACTAAGGTGGCGCAGTAGTAGAGTTGCTGCCTTACAGCGCTTGCAGCACCAGAGACCCGACTTTGTGTGCTGTCTGTACGGTGTTTGTATGTTCTCCCTGTGACCTGTGTGGGTTTTCTCCGATATCTTCAGTTTCCTCCCACACTCGAAATACATACAGTTTGTAGGATAATTGGCATTGGTATAATTTTAAATTATCCCTAGTGTGTGTTGGGTAATGTTAATGTGCAGGGATCGTTGGTTGGTGTAGACTTGGAGGGCCGAAGGGCCTGTTTCCGTGCTGTATCTCTAAACTAAACTAAGCTCTGCCTCAACAATACACTCTGTTGATCTCTTAACTGGCTGCAAATTGTCTCCCAACTTAATGATCAGCCAATGCTTTGCCTGCCGCCAGCAACCCCACGCCATCATCTGCAAACTGAAGTTGAGTTCATAAGTTCCAGGAGCAGGATTAGGCCTTTTGGCCCATCAAGTCTACACTGCCATTCATTCGTGGCTGATCTATCTTTCCCTCTCAACCCCATTCTCCTGCCTTCTCCCCATAACCCCTGACATCCGTACTAATCAAAATTGATGAAAAATAAGTTGTGAAGTGGAAGTAGGACATCTCGAACATTTATGCCAATGGAACAACTTAACCAGTGAGGTTTAAGGATTGACAAATAAATAGAACAAAGACTGAGGAGAATTCAACATTAAACTTTGATACTGAGAACTAAATATTGAACGAAGAGAAAGCAAATAGAAATTAAAAAATATATTTTTAAATCGCAACAATGCACTCTTAAGGTGTGGGGGAAAGATTTAATAGGAACCTGAGAGGTAAGTTTTTTACACAAAGGGCGATGGGTAGGAGAGTTTAAAAGGATAGGGTCTTAACACAGGCAGGTGGAACTAGTGTAGATTGGACATGTTGGTCAGCATGGGCAAGTCGGGCCGAAGGGTCTATTTTCATGTTGTATGATGACTATAAAAACTCCCTGAAAAAAAAGGGCTTCACATCTAAATTTTCGCATCCTGAGTCAAAGCAATTAATTGGTACATGTAGGAAAGAACTGCAGATGCCAGTTTACACCGAAGATAGATACAAAATGCTGGAGTAACTGATACTAATCAAGAATCTATCAATCTCGACCTTAGAAATATCCATTGACTCGGCCTCCACAGCTGTCTGGCAATCACCTATTCCTTTTCTCCAGAGGTGCTGCCTGACCCGCTGAGCTACACCAACTTTTTGTGTCTATCACCCATTATTAACTCAGCTTTGAGTGGGCAGTATCATCAGTTAAAGATAACAAGATAAAACAGTTCTTATTATTTGTGCACATACGATGGGTGTACGAAGTGTTGATGACAGCAGTCATAAAACAGAGGCCAAATTAGATAAATATTTCAACCGGTTTGACTGAATATTTAAGGCACAACTGTGGAAAAAAACTGCCAAGCAAAATGTTGTTGGCAAGAAGGTGAGCAATAGTAGGGAAAACATACAAAGGCACAGTACATGCATCAAGATTATTTACAAAACTGAACACTTAACCAAATTTACAGACATTAAGTCTTTAAGCTCCTGTTACAGTCAACTGCCTGTGACATTGTTACAAAGCAGACACATCACATGAGTCCCCTGTTTAATCAGGGTACTGTGTGAACATATAATTATGGGCCTGTCCCACTTAGGCAATTTTTCAGGCGATTGCCGGCAATTGTCTACTTGCTGGCAGTCGCCTGAAAAACCGGCAACTGGAACGGCGACTGTCAGAGCGGAACACACACACACACACACATCGCTTCATTCACCAGCCCGTTATGCAGGCGGGGGACAGGGCAAGCGGGGGGATCGCTGTCTGAGTGAAATTCACACGGTGCTAAGCCAATGTGATACAGACACGCACCACGATGAACAGGAAGGTTGGCGCTGTAATTAAGACAGCTGAAGCACAGTGTATGGTAAGACCTTTAAAAGAGGGGTGGGGGGGGAGAGGGGAGAGGGGGAGAAGAAGGGAGAAGGAGGGACAAGGAGGGACAAGGAGAGACAAGGAGGGACAAGGAGGGACAAGGAGGGACAAGGAGGGACAAGGAGAAGGAGTGGAGACAACATTTAAGAAGCCAGAGATACACGGCTGTGAAGCTCGGCGGACATTAACATTACCGGTCGGTTATCCTTGGTTCTGAAAACTACTGCTTACGGTTTTTTTTACCCAATGAGCCAATTAAATTCACTGGTCAGCACCTGCTACAGCCTACGAGAACCTTCGACTTCCTGGCAACCCACTAGGACCTCCTGGCGACCCACCTACGGCACGAGAATTCTCGCTACTCTCCATAGAAACATAGAAACATAGAAAGTAGGTGCGAGAGCAGACCACCAGGTCCATCGAGCCCGCACCGCCATTCGCTCATGGCTGAACACTAAACAGACACACTTACCCACAAACAGTAGACACAAGACACAGAACACAAGACACTACCCTCCCCTTTATACCGCTATCACCCCTCTCCACCCCAAGAACCTCGTGATCTCCTGGGGGAGGCAAAAAAACGGATAAAAACCCAGGTCCAATTCGGGAAAAAAATCCGGGAAATTCCTCTCCGACCCCAATCTAGGCGATCGACACTTGTCCAGGAGATCACTCAGGTCTTACTATACTAACCATACCTAGGTCCATATCCCTGCCCTCTCCCCGTAGCCCCTTATCCCCTTGGCAGCTAAAAAAACATCTATTTTAGTCTTAAATATATTTAAAGTTTCTGCTTCCACTGCTCCCTGGGGCAGTGAATTCCATAAATTAACCACCCTCTGGGTGAAGAAGTTCTTCCTCATCTCAGTTTTAAAAGAGCCCCCCCTTATTCTGCAACTATGTCCCCTAGTTCTAGTTTCCCCGATCATTGGGAACATCCTCGGTGCATCCACCCGATCAAGGCCCCTCACGATCTTATATGTTTCAATGAGATCGCCTCTCATTCTTCTAAACTCCAAAGAGTAGAGTTCCAGCCTACCTTTCCTCATATGCAACCCCCTCATTGCACTTGTAAACCTTCGCTGCACTGCCTCCAGGGCTAGTACATCCTTTCTTAAGTATGGACCCCAGAACTGTACACAGTATTCCAAATGTGGTCTCACTAATACTGTGTACAGCTGCAGCAAGACCTCCGTGTTTTTATACTCAATCCCCCTAGCAATAAAGGCCAAAACTCCATTGGCCTTCCTGATTGCTTGCTGCACCTGCATACTAACTTTCAGTGATTCATGTACTAATACCCCTAGATCCCTTTGCGTTGCATTACAACGCAGCTCCTCCTCATTTAGAAAATAACTTGCCCTATCATTTTTTTTCCCAAAGTGAATGACTTCACATTTATTAGTATTAAATTTCATCTGCCAAGTTGTTGCCCACTCACCTAGCTTATCTATATCCTTTTGCAGACTCTTCCTATCCTCCTCATCCCCTACTTTTCCTCCCATTTTTGTATCGTCCGCAAATTTTGATATATTACACTTGGTTCCCTCCTCCAAATCATTTATATAAATTGTGAACAACTGGGGTCCCAGCACCGACCCTTGCGGAACCCCGCTAGTTACTGGTTGCCATCCCGAGTATGAACTGGTAGCTTCATTCTAGTCAGCGCTAATTTTTCAACATGTGGAAATAATCGCGGCGACCATAATGAGGCCACGGCTAGTTCCCAGAATGCGGGAACAGCTCACGACCATGAAGGCGACTCCCCGGCAACCACCCAGCGACATTGTGGCGACTGCATAGTCTCCTGCAGTCGCCTAAAAAGTCGTCTAAGTGGGGCAGGCCCATTCGAGGCATTGAAAAGATTCCGTCCATGCTCTATGCTACAACCCTGACCTAGCCCTAATCCTCTTCTTTTTGTCTATTTTTATCTATCCTGTTCATGGTTTCCCCACAGTACTGGGTCCTGCCTACGGTTTCACTTTGAAAACCTCATGCCCGCATTTAGTGTATAGATCACATTATTGTTTCCAGTGCTGTGTCAGAACATCATTGAGGGAGGCACGGTGGCACAGCAGTAGAGCTGCTGTCTTACAGCGCCAGAAACCCGGGTTCCATCCTGACTACGGTTGTTGTCTATACGTAGTTCGTACGTTCTTCCTGTGACCGCGTGGGTTTCCTCCGGTTTCCTCCTACACTCAAAAGATGTACAGGTTTGCAGATTAATTGTCTTTGGTGAAATTGTAAATTGTCACTTGTGTGTGGATAGTGTTAGTGTACGGATTGATCGCTAGTCTGCGCGGACTCGGTGGGCCGAAGGGCCTGTTTCCGTGCCATAAGTCTAAATATGGGACTAAGATAAAAGGATGACCCATCTTTGCACTCGTGATGCCAGTTGGTTATTTGGGATATAATATTGCCAGCGAAGACCAATGATCTAATACTAGTATAAGGTATATAAACACTGATAACATTTCTTAGCTACAAACACCATTCTAAATGCTTCCTTTTCACTTTGTGCACAGTTGACTTTGCTCCAAGTTGGATGATGGGGTGTGAAAGCGGTGGATTTTCCTCTGCCTCAGCTGGCAGTAGTTTATTACTTGATGGTTCAAATTGGGTGCCAGATGGATGGCACGGACTAGCATCTGTAGTTAATTGGCCTCTGTAAATTGTCCATCAATGAGAAAGTGGGATATGGTACGATACAGTACGATAGAACTTTATTTATCCCACGAGGGAAATTGATGTCAACAGTCATAAAACGCTAGATACATGAAATTAAAGTGAAGGCTGGAAAGTAATGGGGAATGTCAAAGATTGGAGGGGGGGGTGTCAGTCTACCCCATGTCAGAAGGGGGAGGAGTTGTACAATTTGATAGCCACAGGGGAAAAGGATCTCCCTGTGGCATTCTGCATTGCATCTTGGTGGAACCAGCCTGTTGCTGAATGTGAACAGGTAATCGATGGGTCAAAGGGCCTGTTTCCATGCTGCATCTTTCAATCAATCAGTGGGCCCATTCCAACACTGCTGAATACTCCAGCAAACTTTATAGATGCACTGTAGAAAGCATCCTGACAGGTTGCATCATGGCCAGGTACAGCAATTCCAATGCAGAGGAATGCATGAGGCTGCAGAGAGTGATGGACAGCCCTGTTCAACACAGACACAGCTCTCCCTACCATCAAAAGCATCTACGTGAGTCATTGCCACAAAAAAGTGGCATCTATCGTTAAGGATCCCCACCATCTGAGCCATGCCATCTTCTTAATGCTATTGAGTAGGAAAGAACTGCAGATGCTGGTTTAAACCGAAGATGGACCCAAAATGCTGGAATAACTCAGCGGGACAGGCAGCATCTCTGGAGAGAAGAAATTGGTGGCGTTTCGGGTCGAGACCCTTCTTAATGGTATTGTTGGGAAGGAGGTACAGGCTCCTTAGGTTATACGCCATCGTGTTCAGAAACATCGACATTCCAGCAATCATCAGACTCTAGAACTGACCTGCACAACCCTAATCCTACCGTCAACCACTGGGAACCACCTCTTGCGCAACCGTAGACTTGTTTTCCTGATTGTGTTTTACACTAATGTTTTGTCTTTTTGCAGCCTTTTTATTTTAATGTCCTGCAGACGCTATGTGTAATTTATCTATGATTTATGTTTTTATGTGTTGGCTGAATCAATGTGCCTGTGATGCTGCTGCAAGCAAGACTTTCATTGTACCATATGAATGAATGAATGTATGAATGAATGAATAAATGCATGAATAAATGAATGAATGGATGAATACTCTATTATCTTACTGAACGTACATATGACAATAAAATTGACGTCCATAAATCCTCACCAGTGGCGGGTTTTGCTTTGACACAGGTTTCCCTCATAGGAATCTGGCTGAACTTGCCTGTTTAATACCTTGCTTCACGGACAGCATCCGTATGATTTCACATGTCATCTTTATTCAAAAATCTATCTGGATCTCAATAGAAACATAAAAACCAGAAACATTCATTGGATGTTCGAGGTAAATGGTTCTTGAGAGTCCCACTGTACATACGAAGGCTCTCCATAGAGCTCCACAGTGGCGCAGCGCTAGAGCAACAGCGCTAGGGCATTCAGAGAGTGGCACAGTGGCATAGCGGTATAGTTACTGCCCTACACGGCCAGATATCTGGATTCGATCCTGACCTCGGCTGCTGTCTGTACGGAGTTTGTACATTCTCCCTGTGACTGTATCGGTTTTCTATGGGTATTCCGGTTTCCTCCAAAAATTCAGACGTCCAGATTTGTAGGTTAATTTGCTTCTGTAAATTGACCTTAGTGTGTAGGATAGAACTAGTGTATGTGTACTAGTGTATTATTTAATTCCTAATACTCATTCCTTCTCCCCAGAGATGCTGCCTGTCCCGCTGAGTTACTCCAGCATTTTGCGTCTATCTTTCGTGTAAACCAGCATCTACAGTTCCTTCCCACACACAAGGATTTACTGGGCGGGCAGACATTCCCAGCTATATGACAGATACAAATAAACACAGTCCGCAGAAGTACATCAGCATTTTTTTTTAAACGATCTTTTATGAAATCCCCCAAAATAATCATGTGTTTTCTCTGAGTGCTCCGGATTCCTCTCACATCCCAAAAAAGAGATGCGCAGGTTGGTAGGCTTAAAGTCCATTGTGAATAGCCCCATTATATGTTAGGCAGCATCCAGTGTCGCTGATGGAAACATAGGCAGAGTGAAAGAGTATTATTATCAGATTTGTGGAAATAGGTGGTTGATAGTCACATGGACTCTGTGGGCTGAAGGGCCTCTTCCTGTGCTGAAGGATTCCATAGAAAAAAATCCTCAGGAAATCCAATCTAAATAACACTCTGCAAACTGAAAATTACCATTGCAGTAACAATTTTAGGCAGACTGCCTCTCTAACAAGAAGAGCATTTTACCAATATTGGTTCAGCTTTTTTTTTTCAAAGCACTTTCTTCCCACTCTATGCTGCAAAGCTAAACAGCAGGTAACTAGTTTGCTTTAATAAAACAACTGATAACCCCTGACCCCTGAATGCACGAGATCTGCCACCTTCTCACTCCTATTCATCGCCACACAGTTAAATCTCAGCCAAGAGATTCCATAGTCAGTCTTGGGTGAAATTAAGCAATTCCTTTGGGAGATGGCTTCACTGGCCAGATTTCTTTAGTCCGGTCTAGGGAGAGAGGTTAGGCCGAGGTGGGGGGGGGGGGGGGGGGGGGGGGGGGGGGGGGGGGGGTAAGGGGGGGGGGGGGGGGGGGGGGGAAAGCAGCTGCAATGCCTTCCTGGTTGTCGTGGACACCAGCTTTCCCATCCACCATGCAGCAGTGCGGAGGGGAGCAGTTACCAGCTGTTATCACTGTGCCACCAGGAGAACGAACAAGTGGGATGCTTGTGCTTGGTCAGCTCACAGGCCTCCAAAACAAAAAGGCAGAACGGAAAGCCATTGCTAGCTTCTGTTCAACTCCTAACAGCAAAGTACTCCTTCCTTCCCTCCCGAAAACCTCAGATGCCATCTGCAACAGCGGGAGGTGTGGGGATGAATCTGTTCGGCATTCTGACAATGCAGGTCGTGTTCATTTAATTTCAAATGCTCTCTCCCCCCACCCCTCCCCTCCAGCCATACTTGCTGAAAAATTAAATGGTTTTCAGAGCTTAATCCTTGACTTCCAGAGATTGTGTTGCCAGTTTGGTACACATTCCGTCGTTTCAACAAGGTTGCTCAGGGTTAATTAAACTCCCCCTGCAAAGATACACTAATAGGGCATAGTTTAACCCTCGCAGTAAAGTTAATCTCTCCTCCCCCCCCATCACCCGCTGTTAATAGGGGCAGCCCCGTACAGTTGATGTGAAGGGTTATCTCTGCACTAGCCCCCTCCAACTTCTTAGCTCCAAGTTCAAATGAGTAATTACAGCTTTGAGAAGCTAATGATCAATACTTCAGAGACTTCGGGGATATCTTTGAAGTCATAAAACACCAGAGGGGGAGGAGAGGGGGGAGAGAGGGGGGAGAGAGGGGGGGAGAGAGGGGGGGAGAGAGAGGGGGAGAGGGGGGGGGGGGGGGGGGAGGGGGGGGAGAGAGGGGGGGAGAGGGGGGGAGAGAGGGGGGGAGAGGGGGGGAGAGAGGGGGGGGAGAGGGGGGGAGAGAGGGGGGGAGAGGGGAGGGAGAGGGGGGGAGAGGGAGGGGAGGGAGGGAGAGGGAGGGAGAGGGAGGGAGAGGGAGGGAGAGGGAGGGAGAGGGGGGAGGGAGAGGGAGGGAGAGGGGGGGAGAGAGAGAGAGAGATTTTAAGCTTTCAGTGGTTGGGACCAACGATAGACACGAAAAGCTGGAATATCACAGTGGGTCAGACAGCATCTCTGGAGAGACGAAATAGGTGAAAACATAGGTCTCAGGTCGAGACCCTTCTTCAAATGCAAAGGTTGGGACTTAGGGGACTTTGAAAGTAGTGATGGAGGAAAAGGAAGGAGACCTTAAAGCGAGTTCCTCTTCACTTCCCCCTCCCCGCACCAACACGCCAGATGCAGAGGGGTGTTATTACAAGACGTATAAAAATAGGCTGCTTGCAAACAGACAGGCTATCCATCAATGGTGCACCCCTCTGTTAAACCATCTCGGACAGATAACTGGCAGCATATTCATTCAGCCCTGTATCATTAAAAATGTTTAAACTCCTCGTCCCATTGTTCCGTTTCTGCACCCAGCTTTTTTCACTTGCTCAGCCAGATAATTACTACCATATATGGCCTGTCACTCCACTGAGAAGTTTATAAGTATGATTAGCTCTCCTTCCCAACCCCCACCTTCTGTCTCCTCCCTCCATTTGAAACCTTGCACCAGCCAATGTGACGGGAAACATTATAACGCTTAAAAATGAGTTTTATTTCTCATAACCCACCCCCCACCTCCACCCCCGAAATATCTCCACATCCCCAACCTCTCCCCATCCACACCATCAAACCCACCCCCTCCGCTGCAGCTCTGCCCTTCATCTTATCATTAAAAAGAACACTGAACTCCCCCAACTTGTCTCCATGGGATGGCCTGACCAGGATGTTCAAATGAAACAATCAGTGTCTTTCTTGCCCAAGGCTAGACACAGGCTGTTAATGAAGGAGACTGTCAGCCCCCACTGAGACTGGGAGCACAGTGAGGGGGAGACTGCAACTTAAATCAATGAACAGACAGTGCCATTTCAGTGGGTAGGGCAGACACAGGAAGCAGCCTGGCATGGCAAGCCTACCCACAACAGCCCTGAAACACCACTTGCAAGGTTAGGCACACAAAGTGTGCTGGAACAACTCAGCGGGTCAGGCAGCTGAGTTACTCTACCACTGTGCAAGCGTTTGTGTAAGCCAGTATCTGCAGTTCCTTGTTTCTACATTTTGCCCGCAAGGTGAACATGTTTTCCTGGAGAATCAAGCAGTTGCAGATGCTGGTTTACAACAAAGAGCACAAAGTGCTGGAGTAACTCAGCGGGTCAGGAAGCATCTCTCCAGCACGTTATGTCTTTTTTTGTAAACCAGCACCTGCAGTTCCTTGATACTCCAGTAAACCATGTTATCATGGCAAGCAAAATGTAGAAACAAGGAACAATAGACAATAGGTGCAGGAGTAGGCCATTCGGCCCTTCGAGCCAGCACCGCCATTCAATGTGATCATGGCTGATCATCCCCAATCACAATCAGTATCCCGTTCCTGCCTTCTCCCCATATCCCTTGACTCCACTATCTTTAAGAGCCCTATCTAACTCTCTCTTGAAAGTATCCAGAGAACCAGCCTCCACCGCCCTCTGAGGCGGAGAATCCCACAGACTCACAACTCTCTTTGTGAAAAAACTGCTTCTCTCAATCAATCTTTGCAAATTCCTGTCTAATGGCCTCAAAATTAGCCTTGCCCCAATGTGAAATAAGTGCACGCAGCACATATCATAGGTGCGAAGCTCAAAGACCATTGTGGCCGAGGTCCAAGGCCCACTTAAGGGCCCTGGAAGCTCTGGGGTTTTCGATGCTCTCTGGTGCATTCGGAGCCTTATTTTGGAGCATTTTTGCACCAAATTTATGACCAATATGTCAGAAATAATTTTGGTTGAGTCAAGAGTAATGAGTGGTTGGAAAGGGATGATTGGGGTCATTGTTGTATACATTTTTTTAAACCAAGAATTGAAGCTGTCCTGGGTCTCTAGCGCTCTCGGGCAACAACTTCACCACTGTGCCGCCTATGTGGGACAGTTACCAAACAAAGGGGACTGCTGGATGCACGGTTTTCTATATAAGCTGACATTATTTTAGTTTTAATTTCAAAGACAAACTTCATTCAACACAAAAAATAGAAAATACCATTTTTGTATTATCACTTTTGTGGCTCTTTAGGTGGAAAAAAGAGTGCAGGTGTTTGAAAGGATTTTACACATGACCCTGTCCCCCAATGGCATGTGGCAGCAGGAACTTGAACTGGTCTTTCCATCACCAAGCCTTTGTTTTGGCTGCACTGAGCCAGGCAGTGCTATACAGGAAGACCAACAAGTTTCAGCAGGCCAAGGTCCACCAATGAGTTGATGATCTTCCAGCAGCATTTGATGCTTGTATCTGAAGAAGGGTCTCGACCCGAAACGTCGCTTATTTCCTTCGCTCCACAGATGCTGCCTCAGCCGCCGAGTTTCTCCAACATTTTTGTCTACCTTCGATTTTCCAGCATCTGCAGTTCCTTCTTAAACACTAGATCAGAGTATCCTCAGTTATGCAGCAACTCGGGATGAACCTCAACAAGGGCTCAAAAAGGGGCTGCACGGTGGCCCAGCGGAGAAGTTGTTGCCTTACAGCGCCCGAGACCCGGGTTTGATCCTGATTACGAGTGCTGACTGTATGGAGTTTGTAGGTCCCTGTGACTGTGTGGCTTTTCTCCGGGTGCTCTGGTTTCCTCCCACACTCCAAAGATATACAGGTTTCTAGGTTAATTGGCTTAGGTTAAAAAATATTGTAAATTGTCTCTCGTATGCAGGATCATGCTAGTGTACAGGGATCGCTGTTCAGTGCGGAATTGGTGGGCTGAAGGGCCTGTTTCTGTGCTGTATCTCTACAGTCTAAAGTTAATATAACCTTTGCATACGTTTCCAAATGTTTTGCAAATGCACACTCCACGTCTGCACTGTGAATGGTTTGATTGATGCATTTGTACACTCTGGACGGCGTGATTGTATGCATCTGTAGTCTTTTCGCTGACTGGATAGAGCCCAACAAAAAACCTTGGTGCATGTGGCAATAATAAAGGGGTGGTGACCTTCTCATCCTCATCGCTGCTGCCCTCACCACAGTGTGTACTGTGGGCGAGACACCAACCCAAGAAGAGAAGATCCCTCTCACTGCCAGTCACGTACACTGTCACCGTTCAACAACTGCGCGTGACAAGCCTGAAAGTGGAAACGCAAGACAACACAGAAAGTCAGCTGTACTCCTGTGACACCAATCACATTACGTACATTGTGCAATTTCAAATGGGGTCTCGAAGGCAATCTGATCTCCCTCTGCCTCCACTTCCCAAAAGATAAGAGTAATTGGGGAGGAAACAGAAGGGCAGTGACTGCCTTGAGATTAGATGGATCAAATTGAATGCTCAGAACACAATGTACTTTGGGAAGGGCACCAGGGTGTACACTGATGTAAGAGAGGAACTGCAGATGCTGGTTTAAATAAACGATAGACACAAAATGCTGGAGTAACTCAGCAGGACAGGCAGCATCTCTGGAGAGAAGGAATGGGTGATGTTTCGGGTTGAGGCCCTTCTTCAGACTGGAGTGCTTAGCTTGGCAGTGACTCAGCCATTGACACGAGACAAAATTCGTCAGTGCATCTTTAAAACACAACCTCACTCCACAGGAGTGGCGTTTTAGCCCAATATGCTTGTGATAGACGTTTGAAAGATTTATTTGCATTTTGTAGGATTTCAACTTTGAATAGATTTAGGATTTTTTACATCTGTTCCAGAATATCTCAAGGCCAATGTATTCCCTCTCCCTTGCCGACTTACCACAACCCTGGAAGGGGTTTCTCCGAAGATTTATACATGTCTGAATTATTGAATGACTTAACATTTTCTCTGATTATAATCTCTCAAAGAGTGAAAATGAAAAATAATCAATTTTTTTGCTAATTATCTTAAATTTATGTCCCTTTATTACTGATTCCATTGGAAGTGGAAACTGTTCCTTCTTAGGAACCATCTCCCTTTGAGATAGAGGGAGGGGGGGGAGGGAGAGAGGAACCACCATACATTAAGGGAAATACTTATGGACCTGTCCTACTTAGGTGATTTTTCAGCAGACTGCCGGTGACTGTTGGGACCGAGTAAGTGGGGGCAGCGCTGTCTAAAAAATTCACACGGTGCAAAGCCAAGGTGAAACAGACACAATGAACAGGAAGGTTGGCGCTGTAAAAAGACGGCTAAAGCACAGTGTAGGGTAAGTCCTTTAAAAGAGAGGAGAGGAGAGGAGGGGGTGTGCGGGGGGTGATGGGGAAGAAGGGGGAGAGGGAGTGGAGACAACTTTTAAGAAGCCAGAGATACACGGCTGTGAAGCTCGGCAGACATTTAACATTACCGGTCGGTTATCCTTGGTTTTGAAAACTACTGCTTACCTTTTTTTTCCTTATTAGCAAATGAAATTCAATGGTCAGCACCGGCTACAACCTACGAGAACCTCTGAGAACCTCTTGGCGACCCGCCTGCGGCTCGAGAATTCGCGCCAGTTTCCATGGCGGCTTCATTCCAGACGGCGCTAATTTTTCAACATGCTGAAAAATTCACGGCGACCATAATGAGGCCGCGACTAGTTCCCAGAATGTAGGATTTCCTCACTACCTTGAAGGCGACTCCCCGGCAACCGCCCGCGAACATGTGGCGACCGCATAGTCTCCTGCAGTCGCCTAAAATGTCGCCTAAGTGGGACAGGCCCATTAATTTCTGTTTACCTTATTTAATACTCCCATATACATTTTTGCCTCAATTAAAATAAAAACATAGGCACAGGTGCATGGATAGGATGGGTTTATTAGGATATGGGTCAAATGCAGGTAAATAGGAATCGTGGTTGGCAGTTCGACCAGTTGGGCTGAAAGGCCTTAATCTGTGCCCTGTGACTGCATGACTCTAATTCAATTGTCCATTTTGCTGCCTCTGTTTCAAGTATATAATCTTCAAATGGCCAATCTTTCCTCTTAATTAAACATAGTTAATAGCCCTTGCAATGTCATCAGATCTAATCTGCACCTTCCCCAGAAGTTTTTGTATCCGTCTTGTAGAGTGGTGGCTCGAACACCACATTGTTTTTTAGCTGTACCCAGCAAATGTTATACACAGTTTTAGTGCTCTTATATTTTATGCTTCAGCCAATAAAGGCAAGTATTCCATATATAATTTTAACCACACCATCTAACTTCAGGGATTTCTGGTCCCTGCTGCTTCTCAATGGTTATTTATTATTATACTGTAATCAGCTAGATTATTGCCATATTTAAGTGCAAAATACATAGAAACAGGCCACTGAGTTCATATACAAGGTTTTGGTCATAAAGGCCCATTGCAGCCATCACCATGATAGTCCTGAGAACTGTTGCCCCCTTCTTCAGCCGGCCACCTTCAGCCTTTGTGCCCTGGGGTGCCTCCCACCGCCAATCCTTCAGCCTACAGAGTCCATGCTGACCACCAATCACCAGTTCACACTAGTTCTATGTTATCCTACTCCCTATATTTTAGGGACAATTCCGCACATACCAATTAATCTGCAGACACACACATTGTTGGGGTGTGGGAGGAAACCGGGGCACCTGGAGGAAACCCATGCTGTCACAGGGAGAATGTGCAATCTCCGCAAAGACAGCACCCAAGGTTAGGATCGAACCTGTGTTGGCTGGCGCTGTGAGGCAGCAGCTCCACCAGCAATGTCACTACGCTGCTTTGTCCAAGGGTCAAATATCCTTTTGTTCAGCGTTGAGGGAATGGTCACTGTCAGGCGTACTGCGTTTCCAATGAGACTTAAAACAAAGATCTCTGCTCTCTTTTCCAGGGAATTTTAAAGTCTCTCAGACTTCATTTAAAGTAAACCATATAGTCTGCCCTAGCATCCTAGGCAAGTTATCCGAAAAACGACCCTCATTCACGAAGACAGCATCACTAGTTTAGTTTAGCTTAGTTTAGAGATGAGGCACTGAAACAGGCCCTTCGGCCCACCGAGTCCACACGGTCACCAACATGTTATCTCACTTTCTCATCCACTCCCTATACACTGGGGGCAATTTGCCGAAGTCAATTAACCTGCAAACCCACACGAATTGGGGATGTGGGAGGAAGCTAGTCACAGGGAGAACATGGAAACTCCACATGGAGAGCACCCGAGGTCAGGATCAAACCCTCGCCTCTGCTGCTTGAAGCAACACCTCTACCATGGGGCCACTGTGCTGCCCAGATTACCAACACAGCTGAATCAGCGGGTCAGGCAGCATTTCTGGAGAAAAGGAATAGGTGACATTTCAGGTCGAGACTGTTCTTCAGACCTGAAGAAGGTTTGAGGAAGGGTCTCAACCTAAAACGTCACCTATTCCGTTTCTCCATAGATGCTGTCTGACCCACTATTACACCAGCTTTTTGTGTCTATCTTCGGTTTAAACCAGCATCTGCAGTTCCTTCCTACACTAACACAGATGAATTGCTTATAATCACAATGGACACCGTGGGAGCTTGTGTGTGTTAATTATGGGCCTGCTGCATTACCCCATAGGCCAACAGTGGCGAGTCTACAGTGCATGACTTCAGTGGTCATGACAGGTGCCAATATAAACCAGTGTCTCCACCCATACAGAGAGAAAACTCCCAAGGCTCCAGGGCACTGCCGAATTTTCTGTATCTGTATCTGTAGCAGATCACCCGAGTAACATTCTGGAATATAGTTTCAGTTTAGAGATCCATCGCGGAAACAGGCACTTCAGCCCACCGAATCCATCTGACCACCAATCCCCGCACACTAACACTATCCTACACACGGAAAAATTCACAATTTTACCTAAGCCAATTAACGTACAAACCCGTACATCGTTGTAGTGTGAGAGGAAACAGGAGCTCCTGGGAAAAAACTCACACAGGTCACGGGGAGAATGTACAAACGCTCTATAGACAGAACCCATAATCAGGATCGAACCCAGGTCTCTGGCGCTGAAAGGCAACAATGCTACTGCTGCGACACCGTGACGCACTTTGTGCCTATCTTCTGTACTGATTGTTCATGTACACTCCCAACATTCAAAACTTGACTTCAAGTCTGGTTGGCCAAAATTATCCTTGTAAGCTTTTTAAATTATGTTCTAACTTTATTTGTAAACTCTTTAGAATAAACAATGTTCTAATTTTAGGTGAGGTTGAGAGGGGCGATCAAGATCGAAAAGCAATTCACATTTATGTTTGCTCATCAGACGGGATGTCCTTAAATGAATTTATCTTCAAGTATAATTTACCTGCAGTTGAGTAACTAGTTTGAAAACATTCCCAGGCCATATTACTTGCTTCAATAGCCGGTCCCATTTGGATCATGATATATTCAGCATTTGGAAACTCATTTTATCTGATTCCACATTCTTTAACTCAATTTGAAGCCAGAAAAACGCGATGCAATTTACTTTTTGCTCAGTAATAATGCAGTAAGATTACACTAAACGCGCGGGACCTCTGGGGAAATGGCTTGTCTGGTTGCTGCCACTGCACTGGCGACAGACCCCAGCCCCTGAGGCAGAGAGAGCCGAGACAGACACAGATGGGGAATGGCTGGGAAGTGACATTGAGGTGGCAGGAAACTCGAGACATGGCAACTCCTTCACCTGCACAAGACAAAAGACAGGGCTTCGGCAGAAGCTAGACGGCAATTTTCTTTTTTTATTCTTTTTTGAAAAAAAAAAGAAAGCAGGTCCTGTGAAGGTAATATCTGCTTCCTGAATTTATTTCCCCTTTTGGGTGCGATTTTAAACAAAGGGTCTAATTTCCCCTGAAAGGCAAAGGATTCCATGACACTGTTGAAAGGAGAGTGGGGGAATTCTACCTGGCAAACTGGCCAGTATTTATTCTTCGACTTACATCATTACACAAATCATCTGCTCTTTGCTACATAACTGCTTCTGGGACCTTGCTGTGCTGCAGTCATATTGTTGCACTGCACTTTAGTTGAGGTTAGATTAGTTTATTGTCGTCGAGGTACAGTGTAACGCTTTTGTTATGTACTAACCAGCCATCGGAAAGACATTACAATCAAGCTATCCATAATGTACATATACGGATAAAGGGAATAACCGTTTAGTGCAAGGCTTCGAACTTTTTAGCTGTGAAGTTCTCTATGACATTCTGAGGTCAGGAGGGAGCACATTGTAAAATTGCTCTTTTTATTTCCACTGACATTGAAGTCAGGATTTAAGCCACATTGTAACGCGTGACGCAGGATTCAATCCAATGACCTGCAAATCTCTCTAAAAAAAAAAGCAAAGATGAAAGGATGTAAATGCAAGGATTGCCCGAGGCAGTGTGAGATAACATTGCCCCAAACAGGACAATGAACACATTTCGGACTGGTCGCTAAAGATCTCCCTCTCCCCTGACTCTCATACTGAAGAAGGGTGTCGACCAGAAACGTCACCCATTCCTTCTCTCCAAAGATGCTGCCTGTCCCTCTGAATTACTCCAGCTTTTTGAGTCTATCTTCGGTAAAGATATTGCTCATATGTTGTTATCAATGGCAAAAATCAATGGTTCAACGGTTCTTTTATTGCCACGATACCAAGGTACAGGGAAATATCCCTAATTTTTGCATTTGGAGCAAATGGTGAAATAGTAAGCTTTAATAAATGAAAGAAATGGCACCTGTTTCTTGTAATTGTTTAACCCCTTACATAATGTTTCAACTCACTGGTTTAATCGGGAACATTTTACAGTTGGAAACAATGAAGTTGCATCTAGCCAGTCATGTTACAATTGTCGAGGGGTATACAAGTGAAGCCACACCAGGAGCGCTGTGCAAAACTCAAAAGTGCTGGAAGAACTCATGTGGGTCAGGCAGCATCAGCGGATGGAACGGACAGACGACGTTTCGGGTACAGACCCTTCATTGGTCTTCAGAGTGATGCTGCCCGGGACATGGCCTTCCTCCAGTACTTTGTGTTTTGCTCAAGATTCCAGCATCTGCAGACTTTGTGTCTCCAGGAATACTGCGCACAGTTTCAGTATCCTTATTTTAAAAAAATAGATAAATTGACATTGGAGATCGACCAAAAGAGATTTTTAAGAAAGAACTGCAGATGCTGGACAAATCGAAGGTAGACAAAAAAGCTGGAGACACTCAGTGGTTGAGGCAGCATCGGAATAGATGACGTTTGGAGCGAAGGGATAGGCGAAGGAACTAAATGGAGCGAAGGAATAGGCGACGTTTCGGGTTGAGACTCTTCTTCAGACTGATGTCGGGGGGGGGGTGGGGGGGACGGACGGGAAAAAGAAAGGAAGATGCAGAGACAGTAGGCTGTGGGAGAGCGGATGCAATAGATGAGGTTGGAGGAGGTGCAGGTGAACCTCTGCCTCACCTGGAAAGACTGCTTGGGTCCTTGGATGGAGTCGAGTGGGGAGGTAAAGCGACAAGTGTAGCATTTCCTGCGGTTGCAAGGGAAAGTACCAGGGGAGGGGGTGGTTTGGTGGGAATGGGAGGTGCACTTGCACCTCCTCCAACCTCAACTATTGCATCCGCTGTTCGAGGTGTCAACTGCTCAACAGCTGTGAGACCAAGCGCAGGCTTGGAGATCGCTTCGCCCAACACCTCCGCTCAGTTTGCCCTAACCAACCTGATCTCCCAGTGGCTCAGCACTTCAACTCCCCCTCCCATTCCAAATCCGACCTTTCTGTCCTGGGCCTCCTCCATGGCCAGAGTGAGTCCCACTGCAAATTGGAGGAGCAGCACCTTATATTTCGCTTGGGCAGTTTACATGAACATTGACTTCTCCAATTTTAGGTAGCCCTTGCTTTCTCCTTCCTTCCCCTCCCTTTCCCAGCTCTTCCACAGCCTACTGTCTCCGCCTCTTCCTTTCTTTTTCCTGCCCCCCCCCCCCGACAGCAGTCTGGGGATGGATTTAATAGGAACCTGAGGGGTAACTTTTTCAGACGAAGGGTGGGTGTATGGAACCGACTGCTGGAGGAAGGTGTTGAGGCAGGTAGCATCACAACGTTCAAGAAACATTTAGATAGGTACATGGATAGAACAGGTTAGAGGGATATGGGCCAAACGCAGGCAGATGGGACTACAGATGGGACATGTTGATCGGTGTGGGCAAGTTGGGCTGAAAGGCCTGTTACCACTCTGTATGAATGAAGGAATGAATACTATATTGTCACATGTAACAGGTCACAGTGAAATTCTTTGCTTTCATACCCACGGTATGCAAATAGTCGCCACATAAGGTCGCTGACAAAGTTACAAAGTATACATAGTATGACTGTCACTATGATTCTATGGACATAGCTATAAGATCAGGGGGCAGATATTTAAAATCAATGTGCAGTGGGAGTTGGATCTCTGGAATTTTATACTCCAGTACAAAAGTGTGTTGTAAAGGCACGATCTTTGGCATGTTTAAAGAGCAAGTAAATACATTTTTGAAAGATCGGGGAATTGAAGTCTATGAGTAAATGGCAGGGAGGAGATGAGGCAGATCAGCCATGATTATGTTGAATGGAGAGACGGCTTTGAGGGTACAAATGACCAACTCCTTGGCCTACTATCCTGTGTTCAAGTATCAGATCATCACCTGTGCAAAGATGTATGGCAGAGCTTATTAATTTACATTCGACAAAAATGTGCCAGTTCCCCAACACTTGGTTTTACAGTAATAGGAAGTTTAGTTTATTATTGTCACGTGCACCAAGGCACAGTGAAAATCTTTTGAGTTGTGTGCTAACCAGTCAGCGGAAAGACCATGCCCGATTACAATTAAGCTGTCCAGATACAGGATAAAGGGAATAACGTTTAGTGCAAACTAAGGTTCAGTAAATCCAATTTAAGATAGTCTTGGGGTCTGCAATGAGGTCTGTCTGGTACCTCAGGACTGCTCTCTTGTTGGTGATACGATGGTTCAGTTGCCTCATAACAGCTGATAATTAGAGATGCTGGTTTATACCAAAGATAGTCACAAAGTGCTGTACCAAAGAGTCTGAAGAAGGCACAAAACCCGAAATATACCGTACAATATGACAGAACTTTATTTATCCCAGGAGGGAAATTGATCTGCGAACAGTCATAAAACACAAGGTATATGAAACATGAAATTAAAGTAATGATCACCTATCCTTTTTCTCCAGGGATGGTGCCTGACCCGCTGAGTTACTCCAGCACTTTGTGTCTATACCTGGTTTTATGGTGTTGATGGGGACAGAGAGTGATGGCAGAAAATCAGTTCTTGCAATATTCATTTTTCTTTTTTTTTTCGAAGGCCCTGATTTGTCAATTTGTTCCTTCTCACCCAAACCACCCCCTCGCCAGGTACTTTCCCTCGCAACCGTCGTTGCAGAGGTTCACCTGCACCTCCTCCAACCTCATCTATTGCATCCACTGTTCTAGGTGTCAACTGCTCTACATCGGTGAGACCAAGCGCAGGCTTGCCGATCGCTTCGCCCAACACCTCCACTCAGTTCACATTAACCAACCCAATCTCCCAGTGGCTCAGCACTTCAACTCCCCCCTCCCATTCTGAATCCAACCTTTCTGTCCTGGGCCTCCTCCATGGCCAGAGTGAGGACCACCGCAAATTGGAGGAGCAGCACCTCATATTTCGTTTGGGCAGTTTACACCCCAGCGGTATGAACATTGACTTCTCCAATATCAGGTAGTCCTTCCTTTCTTCCTCCTTCCCCTCCATTCTTCCCAGCTCTCCCACAGCCTACTGTCTCCGCTTCCTTTCTTCTTCCTGCCCCCCCCCCCTCACCCCCACATCAGTCTGAAGAACCCAAAACGTCACCTATTCCTTTGCTCCATAGATGCTGCCTCATCCGCTGAGTTTCTCCAGCATTTTTACTACCCTATTCTTTTAAATATCTTTTCCACCTGAGATTCCATCTGAAGAAGGGTTCCGACCTGAAATGTCACGTATCAATGTTCTGCAGAAATGCTGCCTGACCCAGTGTTACTCCGGCATTTTGTGCCTTTTTTTGTAAACCAACACCTGCAGTTCCTTGCATCCATCCATCTTTCTAATTCCAACAACGCTGGTGGGTTGGAAAGATAGATGTGTTGTCTTTAAAAAAAGCAACAACAAAAAACTCGCCTCAGCTCCCATCTCCTATCTATGCTGTCAAAACATCGAAAACCACCTATGGATTTTGGCGTATCCCGACTGCAGGTCTGGCTCACCTTCCTCGGAACAGGGAACCGGGAATCAAAATCAATTAACCTACAAACCTGTACGTCTTTGGAGTGTGGGAGCAAACCGGAGCACCAGGAGAAAACCCACGCATACAAACTCCACACAGTCAGCACCTGTAGTCAGGATCAAACCCGGGTCTTTGGCATTCTAAGGCAGCAATTCTACCACTGTGCCACCGTGCCATCCCAGAATGTGGAATGTGTTTCAGAATGTGGCAATTACCTCCGCTGGCAGTAACACAAAACTGGCGAAAGGTGAAAGTGGTCTTGGGAGATATTTGACTGTGCACGTTTATTTCTAACCACAAATGCATCATGTCACAGGCTATCATCTTGTTCTGGACACAAGGAATTACAGACGTTGATTTACAAAAAAAAGACACAAAGAACTACAGTAACTCAGCAGGTCAGCAGCATCTCTGGAGAACATGGATAGGTCACATTTCGGGTCGGGACCTTCTCCGACTGGTTGGAGTAGGTGTAAATAGGGAGTCCGAGTCAGAATATGATGGAAGAATCAGTCTGGAAAAAAAGGGTCTCGACTCGAAACTGCCTATCCATGTCGTGCAAATATACTGTAAGAAGGAACAGCAGATGCTGGTTTACACCAAAGATAAGACACTAAATACTGGTGTAACTCAGAGAGTCAGGCAGCATGTCCGGAGAAAAGAATAGATGATGTTTCGAGTCGAAACCTTTCTTTCGGCCCAAAACTTCAAGTATCCCTTTTCTCCAGAGATGCTGCCTAATGCTATTATCTATTGACCGACTGAGTTACTCCCACATTTTGTGTCTACCTTCATCCAAATATGCTGCCTGACCCACTGAGTTAGTCCAACAATTTGCATCACCTTCATGCAATGACGAGTAGGAATCCCCCCTGACAATGGTGTGAGTAGGCCAGTGGGACAATACATTTTGAATTTAATTCACAGAGTGTTTAATTCTGTGCCAGGTGCAAGAGTGGAGAAATGTTCTAATTCATAAGCATCTGACCCTTTTCTGCAATGGTGTCCACCAGCTAAACATTGGAGATTGCCTCCTCTTGTTAAGCCTGTTTATTATCAATGGAAAGGTCATGTCAGGCAGATCAGATCACATTACATTTAAACCACACTCAACCATACTGTGCAAATGACGGCCCTAAACATCGCAGACTCAATTTCTGGAGCTCTCTTGATGAATAGTGCCCTAACCTTTCTAGTTCATACACAGACAGGGGCTCTATCAACAACAGTTAACAACCATCCAGACAAGGGATCTATCAGGAACCATTGTGCATACTTACCTCCATTATATTGGGTCAGGGGCTCTGAAGGTGAGCAGTACTCTTTAACACAGACAGCATATTCCATATATAAAATATTCCATTTTGCAGAGATTATACCATATCTAAGCTAATATGTCCAAATCTGTATTAGCTTCAGATGATCTTATCATCTGGGTGATTTTAAGGGTTTTTTAAATTTTAAAGAAAAATAATTGGAAAATGAAAGAATAGAGGCCTTATACGTACTTATTAAGTGGCAATAGTTAGCCTGTAATCAAGGGCTCCCTTAGTTTAATATATGTACAAAGTATGCTTTCTGCCAATGTGGAAGATGCTTCAAAAGCTTGGGAATATTTGCTGAGAATGGCCTTCCCAAGCTGTTTGTTTCCCTGAAGATAGACACAAAATGCTGGAGTAACTTAGCGGGACAGATAGCAACTCTGGATAGAAGGAATGGGTGACGTTTCGGGTCGAGACCCTTCTTCAGACTCGACCTGAAACGTCACCCATTCATTCTCACCAGAGATGCTGCCTGTCCCGCCGAGATAATCCAGAATTTTTTGTCCATCTTCGGTGTAAATCAGCATCTGCAGTTCCTTCTTCCACATTTTGTTTGTTTCCCTGATCTGGGATCCCATTTTCTGGACCAACTTCATCCTGTCAAGCCTGTATCGCTTCTGTGTTACCCCATGGCTCTCATGATCCCTCCTGCACCCAACTCTACCCCTGTAATGCATATTCTCTTACAAAAGTAAAAAGTTAAAAAACTAAATACAAAACAATAACTGTGTAAAAACTCTTCCCACATTCTCATTGTCTACACTTTCAATAAGGTCATACCAAGTAGTGTTTGCATCTATCTTTAAACCAAACACCCTTGCCACTCATGTGGTCCCCGTGGGATGATATCACTTCCCTTGTTTGAGGGATGTTCTCTCTGGACTCTTTCCCCTCAATGTTAAGAAGCTGAAGGTCCCTAGACTGTGGTCCTCCCTCACAGAGCATTGGCATTGGCTACACCAAGCTTCAGTGTCACTTTATTGTGTGTAACCTGTTCCTGGTCAAAGCAACAAACACTCATGTGATGTATATCGTTAGTTGTAGCAATTGTGTATGAATATTGAATTCTAACTTCAAGCCCCCCTCTCTCTCTCTCTCCCCTTCCCCATCCTAATTCTCCGACTAGTTTGACTGTCTTCCTGCGTTAATTTTACTGCTTGTATGCCTCGTTGTCACCTTCCCTTCAGCTAACAATGATCCATTCTACATTTTCCTTCACCTCCATCCCCTTGGATTTCTTGCTTTCACACCTTACCCTTCCATATCTCTATGAAGGACCTCAACCCGAAACAGCACCCATTTCATCTCTCCAGAGATGCTGCCCATCCTGCTGAGTTACTCCAGCATTTTGTGTATATCTTCGGTGTAAACCAGTATCTACAGTTCCTTCCTACACATTTGTAGATCTGGGTTTGGAGAACTTTTTCTTGCTGTAAATCTTTCTATTCATTTGCACCATTGGCTGTCGACTAAAGAGTGCTGAATTGGAGAATAACATGAAGGGCATTTCAACTGCTTAAAATCCCTGACATTTATTGAAGCCGAACGGAAATGGCGCCATCTGCAGTATTTACAAGTTCAAGCCAAGCCAGATCAGTTTCACAAGAGCAAAACACTGCAGATACTGGAAATCTCAGATAAGAACCAAAAATCGGGGAAATACTCGTGGAATTTGTGGAGACAGGTGCTATCAGTTACCCCCTTTACATATGGCGTGTCACTTGCTGAAAACTGACTGCATTTTCATTTCATAATTGTCTTTGTAAGTTTTTTTTAACTTTGCAAGCACAAAGGGAAGAGATTAGTTACAGTCATCGATGAATACAACATGGAAATAGGCCCTTTGGCCACCCTGTCCATGGTGATAAGTTTGATGAAGGGTCTCAACCTGAAACGCCACCTATACCTTTTCTCCAGAAATGCTGCCTGACACCAGCATTGTGTGTCTATCTTTGGTGTAAACCTACACATGGTAGCCAAGTTGGCATTCTGGGTTGGTCCCGTTTGCCAGCATTTTAGCTCATATGCCTCCAATCCCATCCAATCCATGTGTACAGAGTTGTTTATGAACTTTTACAATCTTGGACCTAGAGCTCTTGCTTTTCCTAGACTTTCCAGGGCCTTGCTTTACCAGGTCATGAACCTGATGTTATTCCCCAGTCGGTTCCTTTACTCGTGACTCATCCCACAGACTTTGGGAACCAATCCGTGCATCTCACTGTGAACTATCTGCAGATGTCCTGGCCTACGTCCCAACCTCAGCCAACCCAAACCAACCGCACAATCATCTCTGCAGCGTGGGTGATGGGCGATTGCACTGGTTCGTGGATCAAGAGTGACTGAAGTTCTGCCAGGACTGTCAAGGCCATGGGGATCTTGCATGGATTATTTAACTATAAAAAACCCACTTCATTCCTCACTGGAACTCTGACACCATTTAGACTCCCTAGCAGCTCCATCTAACCCAGGTCAAAGCGGTTACATCACTTGGGAAATCCAGATCACAACATTTTCCTCAGATGCTGAAAATCTGAAAGAAAATACCAAAAAAGTGCCAGCAAAAGTGTCAGCAGGTCACAAAGCACAATCTTGGATCGTTTTCTCTGGAACATCAGAGGCTTGGAGGAGATCTGATAGTAGTATGTATGAGAGGCTTAGATAGTGCAGATAGTCTTTTATACAAGATGCGAATTGTCAATACTAGAGGGTATAGGTTTAAGATGGTACTATCGCAACATTTAACACACATTTGGACAGGTTCATTGATAGGGTATGTTCAAAGGGCAAACACAGGCAGGTGGGACTAGTGTAGATGAGGCATGATGGTTGGCATTAGATAATACACAACAGATGCAGGAGTAGGACGTTCGGCCCTTTGAGCTTTAGGGTCACTGTGATCATGACTGATCATCCACAATCAGTACTCCGTTCCTGCCTTCTCTCCATATCCCTTGATTCCGCTATTTTTTTTAGAGCTCTATCTAACTCTCACTTGAAAGTATCCAGAGAATCAGCCTCCACCGCCCTCTGAGGCAGCATTCCACAGATTCACAACTCTCTGGGTGAAAAAGTTTTTCCTCATCTCCGTTCTGAATGGCTTACCCCTTATTCTTAAACGATGGTCCCTGGTTCTGGACTCCCACAACATTGGGAACACGTTTCCTTCCACTAACGTGTCCAATCCCTTAATAATCATATCTTTCAATAAGATTCCCTCTCATCCTTCTAAATTCCAGAGTATACAAGCCCAGTCGCTGCATTCTTTCAACATATATTACAAACCAGCTATCCTGGGAATTAACCTTGTGAACCTACGCTGCACTCCCTCAATAGCAAGAATGTCCTTCTTCAAATTTGGAGAACAAAACTGCACACAATACTCCAGGTGTGGTCTCACCAGAGCCCTGTACAACTGCAGAAGGACCTCTTTGCTCCTATACTCAACTCTTCTTGTTATGAAGGCCAACAGGCCATTAGGTTTCTTCACTGCCTGCTGTATCTACATGCTTACTTTCAGTGATTGATGTACAAGGACACCCAGATCTCGTTTTACTTCCCCTTTTCATAACCTGACACCATTCAGATAATAGTCGCCTTCCCGTTCTTGCCTCCAAAGTGGATAACCTCACATTTATCCACATTAAACTGCATCTGCCATGCATCTGCCCACTCACCTAACCTGTCCAAGTCACCCTGCATCCTCATATTATCCTCCTCACAGTTCACGCTGCCACCCAGCTTTGTGTCATCTGCAAATTTGCTAATGTTACTTTTAATCCCTAAATCTAAATCATCAATGTATATTGTAAGTAGTTGCGGTCCCAGCACCGAGCCTTGCGGTACCCCACTAGTTACTGCCTGCCATTCTGAAAGGGACCCATTAATCCCTACTCTTTGTTTCCCGTCTACCAACCAAATTTTCTATCCATGTCAGCACTCTACCCCCAATACCATGTGTTCTAATTTTATCCACTAATCTCTTATGTGGTACCTTATCAAAGGCTTTCTGAAAGTCCAGGTACACTACATACTCTGGCTCTCCCTTGTCCATTTTCCAAGTTCCATCCTCAAAAAATTTCAGAAGATTAGTCAAGCATGATTTCCCCTTCGTAAATCCATGCTGACTCGGACCGATCCTGTTACTGCTATCCAAATATGCGGCTGTTTCATCTTTTATAATTGACCTCAGCATCTTCCCCACCACCAATGTCAGGCTAACTGGTCTATAATTCTCTGTTTTCTCTCTCCCTCCTTTCTTAAAAAGTTGGATAACATTAGCTACACTCCAATCCACAGGAACTGATCCTGAGTCTATAGAACATTGGAAAATGATCACCAATGTGTCCACGATTTCTAGAGCCACCTTCCTTAAGTACCCTGGGATGTAGACCATCAGGCCCTGAGGATTTATCAGCCTCCAGTCCCGTCAGTTTACCCAACACCATTTCCTGCCTAATGTGAATTTCCTTCAGTTCCTCCGTCACCCTAGATCCTGTGGCCACTAGTACATCTGGGAGATTGTTTGTGTCTTCCTTAGTGAAGACAGATCCAAAGTACCTGTTCAACTGTTTCCTTGTTCCCCAAAATAAATTCACCTGTTTCTGTCTTCAAGGGACCCACAACTATTTTTTTCCATTTCACATACCTAAAGAAGCTTTTACTATCCTCCTTTATATTCTTGGCTAGCTTACGTTCGTACCTCATCTTTTCTCCCAGTATTGCCTTTTTAGTTATCTTCTGATGCTCTTTAAAAGTTTCCCAATCCTCTGGCTGCCTGCTGATCTTTGCTGTTTTACACTTCTTCTCTTTTTTTATTTTTATACTGTCCTTGACTTCACTTGTCAGCCACAGTCGCTTCTTACTCCCCTTAGAATCTTCCTTCCTCTTTGGAATGAACTGACCCTGCACCTTCTGTATTATTCCAAGAAATGCCTGCCATTGTTGTCCCACTGTTATTCCTGCGTGGACAAGTTGAGCCGAAGGGGACCTGTTTCCATGCTGTAGGACTCCATGAGAGGAAAGTTTAAAGGGATTTTGTTGTTGTTTTTCTTTTAAAGGTACAGGTTGGAAAAAGGTCCTTTATTCAACCGATTCGACGTCGACCATCAGAGGTCTGAAGAAGGGTCTCGACCCGAAACGTCACCTATTCCTTTTCTCCAATGATGCTGTCTGACTCGCTGAGTTATTCTAACTTTTTGTGGCTACCTGGGGAATTGTGGGATATGGACCATGCCAAGGCAGGTAGGATCAGTTTCCATCACCATCACGGTTGTAACATACATTATGGGCTGAAAGCCTATCCCTGTAATGTACTGTTTATATATAACCACAAAGTGCTGGAGTAATTCAGTGGGTCAGGCAGCATCTCTGGAGAAAACGGATGGGTGACATTTTGCGTTCTATGTTCTACTGCGTTGGTTCTACAACGCATAATCTCTACAGGATTTCACAGGACCATCAGGATGCAAAGGGAACTGGAAGACTCTGGTCAGATTTTATCTTCCAATGTTGTTGAAGTCAAGCTCGAGTTCATGGTTCTGGGCTCGAGGACAGTATCTATCCTGCAGCCTCCTTCAAATCCACCTCACAGCAAGTCAATGCAACAGCAATTGCACAACTTCCCAGCAGGGGGCTGGAGATCACATGCTGACAATAATTAGACATTACAGATAAACACAAAATGCTGGAGTAACTCAGCAGGCCACGCAGCATCTCTGGAGAAAATGGATAGTTGTCGTTTTGGATCAGGACCCCGAGGTACAAATGTGTTAACTGTGTGGAGACCCTGGGTCCTGTTCCATCCATATCATTTTGACGTTGTTAAATTCAAGTACCAGCATTTTTTACTCCTTTCCCCACCAATAGTTTGTCCAGGTCTCCAGTTCCTTCTGCAAACTTCATTCCTCCAAACTACCCCCTCACCCCAGTTTCTGCTCCCAAACCCACATCCCCGACATCTTTCCTCCCTCTTGTCCCGTCAATTACTTTTATCACTTCTTTAAACATTTGCAGCCTATTCAGTTCTTCCTTCTATTCTCTGTCCTATCCTAAACTTCTTAAGGCCCTACAAGAGTTCATTTGTCACTCGTTCACATTCCCTCTATATTTGAGACCAAAAGCAGCAATTCTTCAATGAATTGTATATATATATTGATCATGGTTCTCCTCCAAGCCAGCAGGTATCGTGCTGCTTTATGGGGAAGTGCCTGGTTTCATTCTTTAGTTTATAGCCACCTGTACCAAGGTACAGTGAGAAACATTTTTAGTTGCGTTTTATCCAGTCAGAGGAAAGACTACACCCGATTACAATCAAGCTGCCCACAGTGTACAGACAAAAGATAAAGGGAATAACGTTTAGTGCAAGATAAAGTCCAGTAAAGTCCAATTAAAGATGGTCAGAGGGTCCTCAATGAGGTCAATGATAGTAAGTAAATAATTTATATATAGCACTTTTAAATCAAATCATGTTGAAGCCAAAGTGCTTTCAAGAGAAATTAGATCATCATACATCCATATAAAATTTAAAAATAAAATAAGACACAGTACATTATAGGATTCAACATGAACGTCCCCCCACAGCAGAATCAACACTTTCCACTGTGAGGGAAAGCACCAAAAAATGATAGGTCAGGACCACTCTCTAGGTAGTGATAGAATGGTTCAGTTGCCTGATAACAACTGAGAAGAAACTGTCCCGGATTCTGTTCTTTGGCTTGTGATATCTTAGGTAATCTTTGCAGACATGTGAGCTCAGACATGGACAAAACTCAGCCTCCAGCTTTTTTTGTACATTGGGTTATAATGTTGCTGTGATACAATCGATTCAGTGGGTAACTATCTTCTATTTACAAAAGTATGATGAATTGCCCACCTACTCTCCACCACATGCTCTGTACTGCAATCCCCAATATTGCATTCACATGACATTTTGCTCATCAAAACATTTTCCAGGAGTGCAGCCTTTTCGTAAATAAAGGAACATGAATGGAGTTAACTAACAGGAAGTGAAACTCAGGAGCAGGGAGGCTTATCGGCCCCTTTAGTTCTGGTATCCCCTCAATTAGATCATAGTTCATCCACACCTCACCTTTGCTCCTCATCCCTTCCAGCATTAAAGTTTCATAAAATTTCAATTGAATTTTTCTGGAAATCTTCTACTGTCCCCGCAGTAGATTGCAAATGGTGAGCACGCAACAAAAACCATTTCACTGTACCTCGGCACACGTGCCAATAAACTGAACTGAACTGAAACTGATTCTCAGTCCAAGGGGAAAGAGTTTTCCTACTTGTGCCAACCTAACACAATAGTCAAATAGCATTAAGGAACACTTACTTACACTGTGACCTTCAGATCAAAGTGACAAAATTAGTTGTGAAGGAAGGAACTGCAAATGCTAGTTTACTGATGATAGACACAAAATGCTGGAGTAATTCAGCAGACAGGAAGCATCTCTGGATAGAGTTCTCTGGATTCCTTCTATCTAGAGATGCTGCCTGCCCCACTGAGTTTCTCCAGCATTGTGTGTCTCGCTAACAAAATGAGTTGCTTTGTCTTTCATAACCACTTACTAATTAAATAAACTATTGAAACTGTAACCTATGTATTTCAGATTTTTAATTATTACTTCATGGAGTAAACCATTTTTTAAAAACAGTTCAAGCAATGGTTATGTAACCACCTGTGTTTCTAGTGTTGCAAATAAATGCTACCGTTTTTCACGACTTGGCACTCATTGATACTAATGGTAACTGGGGGAGTAACAGGCAAGCATTGAAGATTGCACTGCAATTAGCGGCAATTTCATGAACAACCTGATGTTGGCGATGGTACACAAAAATGCTGGAGAAACCCAGCGGGTGCAGCAGCATCTATGGAGCGAATGAAATAGGCAACGTTTCGGGCCAAAACCTTTCTTCAGACTTCGATTTTCCAGCATCTGCAGTTCCTTCTTAAACACTGATGGTGGCGATGTCAGACCAGTGGCTTACAGCAAAGCAGCATCGCCGCCATCAGGCGCACAGAGGTATTGCAACTGTGCACAATTGTTCAAATTCCCCAAATAAATTCCAAACATATCAGAGCCTGAAGACTGCAACGTACAGGTTCAGGAATAGCTCTTTCCCCACAGCCATCGGGTTATTAAACTCAACTCAAACAAAACTCTGAACATTAATAGACCATTATCTGTTTATTTGCACTTTATCTGTTTATTTATTCATGTGTGTATATATTTATATAATGGTATGTGGACACACTGATCTGTTCTGTCAGCATGCCTACTATATTCTGTTGTACTGAAGCAAATCAAGAATTTCATTGTCCTATCTGGGACACATGACAATAAACTCTCTTGAATGTTGAATCTCTTGAATCTTGAACACTGCCATTGAAGACAATTTTGTCAGAGAGTCATAAATTCTTACAGTACAGAGATAGGCCCTTTGGCCCATTATGTCCATAAACGTAGAGTCAGAGTCATACAGAGATATGTCTATAGGCCCTTTGGCCCAACTTGCCCAATCTGATGAACATGAACCATCTACACATGTACCCATGTTCATCCATGGTGATCGTCAAGTAGTCATTTTTAATAACAAGGAACTGCAGATGCTGGTTTACCAAAGAAAGACACAAAATGCTGGAGTAATCCCGTGGATCAGGCAGCATCTCTGGAGGATGTAGATCAGTGGTGGTGTGGGTCATGACCCTTTTTTCAGTCAGAAGAAGTGCTCCGACAAGAAACGTCACCTGTCTACGTTCATTTGTCGTTGTTCCACTAGCTTATCTATGCCTCAAATAATTTTGTATACCTCTGTTACATCACTCCCAGCCTCATCTGCTGCAAGGAAAACAAACACAATCTATGCATCCTCATGACTTAAATACTCCATGCCAGGCGACATTGATGTTGCCGATGTACAGATCTCCAAATGCTTCAAGTTCTTAGGAATAAATATCAACAGCAATTTGTCCTGGATCAGCCACATCAAAGCAATGGCCTAGAATGCACACCAATGCCTCCACTTCCTTCGAAGGCTTAGGAAGTTTGACATGTTCCCAACAACCCTCACCAACTTTGACAAAAGTGCTGTGGAAAGTATTTAATCCGGATGCATCACAGCATGGTTTGGAAACAACTTAGCTTCCAATACTAAGAAATTGCAAAGATTTGTAGACGTAGCCCAGACCATCACGCAAACCCAATTCTCTCCCATGGACTCCATCTGCACTTCACGCTGCCTCACCACAGCCACCAGCATATTCAAGGACCAGTCTCATTCCAGTCACTCTCTCTTCTGCTTCTCCCATCAGGCAAGAGGTATGGAAGTGTAAAAAAGCACATCTCCAGATTCAAGGAAAGTTTCTTCCGAGCTGTTACCAGGCAACTGAACTGTCCTATCACCAGCTAGAGTACGATCCTACCTCACTGGAAACCTTTGAACTATATTTAAAGAACCTATATCTTGCAATAAATGTTGCACCCTTTATCCTGTATCTATACACTGTTGACAGCTATATTGTAAGCTTGTGTTTTCTTTGACAGGATAGCACACACCAAAATGCTTTTTTACTCTACCTGTACGAGAGGCAGTATTAACTCCTCAGATGGGAGATCCTTTGGCAGTACTGTGAAAGAGAGGAAGCTGAAGTCCTATGATCCATTCCATGACCATTTGAAAAGCCCAGTGGGTCAACATCTGGCTCACCAGGTAACAGCACAGAACACACATCTTCAGCCTGAAAAAGGGTCTTGACTCGAAACGTCACCCATTCCTTCTCTCCAGGGATGCTACTTGTCCCGCTAAGTTTCTCCAGCTTTTCGCGTCCATCTTTGGTTTAAACCAGCATTTGCAGTTCCTTCTTACACATAGATCACCACAGGAACAGGTCCTTCGGCCCAACATGCCCACAAGTCCCAGCTACATTAGTTCCAATTGCCTGCGATTAGTCCATATCCCTCCAAACTTATCCTATCAATGTACCTGTCTAACTGTTTCTTAAACAAAGGGATAGTCCCAGCCTCAACTACCTCCCCTGGCAGCTTGCTCCATACACCCACCACACTTTGTGTGTAAATGTTACCCCTTGGATTTCTATTAAATCTTTTCCCCTTCATCTTGAACCTATGTCCTCTGGTCCTTGATCCCCCTACTCTTGGCAAGAAACTCTGTGCATCTACCCAACCTATTCCTCTCATGATTTTGTACACCTCTATAAGATCACCCCTCATCCTCTTGCGCTCCAAGGAATAGAGACCAAGCCTACTCAACCTCTCCCTATAGCTCACACCCTCTAGTCCTGGCAACATCTTCATAAATCTTTTCTGAACCCTTTCAAGCTTAACAATATCTTTCCTATAACATGGTGCCCAGAACTGAACACAATATTCTAAATGTGGTCTCATCAACATCTGCAACATGACAGGGCTGCCAAATCTCACACATTGAGCGTGAGACTCACGCATTTCGCACAATTCTCATGCTCTCACGCTGAACACAGAATTTCTCACGCTCAAAAATAAAATTTAAAAAAATAAAATAAAATAAAAAATCATGAACAAGGCTCAATTCGCCAAGGCTTCGAGATCTCCTCCACACTCACCAATGAGAATAGTTTTCTGTCGACGGGTTTCTGGTAAAGAACGGGCAATTTGATTGTCTTAAGCCCATTGCACACTATTAACTAATATACATAAGCTTGACCTTCCACAGGAACGTGATGAGAATTTTACAAGTTTACAATTTGCAACTTCAACGGTTATACTTCCATTCCACGAGAAAAGTAAAGCCCGTCCCACTTTCCCAAGTTACTCACGAATTCTCCCGAGTTTTCCCCTTGTTTTAAACTCGGGGAATGTCCGTAGCGAGTCCATAGGAGTCCGCAGATATTTCGTAGCGGTTTGTAATGCCAGCTAGTTGTAGGTACTCGAGGCATCAGGTAAGTCGGGACATGTTGAAAAATGTCCACGAGTAAAATAAAATAGCCCCGAGTACCTACGAATGGCTATTACCATAATTCTCTGGGTTTGAATCAAGGGGAAAACTCGGGAGAATTTGTGGTAACTCTGGAAAGTGGGACAGGGGCTTAAGATACAAATATATTCCTGATATCACCGGCCACATTACGTGTTGCGATACATAAGGACCATGCTAAGTTTTGCAACCAGTGGAAATGTAATTCATAACCTGGTCTGGGCTCAACTGGGCTGAGTCACTCCAGAATCTGTGTCCTTTTGTGTTTTTATCAGTTCTTTGTTTCTACATTTTGACTTCTCTATTTTTGCAGCCTTAACTTATGCAAACTTCTTGTGGAATTCAATGGAAGTTTGCTCAGATTGAGAGGGACATTAACCTTGACACATTCAGCGATCAGCTCCAGAGAATCAAAATAAACTTGGTCATTAGTCCAGTGGTTACATTTTTCAAGATTTACTTCTTACAGTGCTGGAGGATGTAACATACCATGAGTAAATATTGAGCCAAAGTGTAGTCAGTATTTTCGCTGCGAGGATGTGGACCAGATGGAATGAATCTTTTTTTCATTTTATTAATTCGCAAAAGAACTGAAGCAGCAGCAGAACTTAAGGGCCTGCCCCACTAACGTGACTTTTCAGCAACTGTCTTCGACCTTCCAGCTCGAGGGCACTCGCCTGAAAAACCTCAAGCTGGATCGACCGTCAGCGATGAAACCGCGAGCCGGATTGACCGAGTGCACGCGCACACACACACGCACATACACACGCACACACGCAGGGGAGCAGTGTGTGAAATTCACACCCGCGATGAACAGGAAGGTAAAAGTCGGCTGGCACAGTAACGGTAAGTCCTTTAGAGAGTGTGGGGGGGGGGGGGGGGGAGAAGAGGGGGAGTGAAGGGAAGGGGAGTGAAGGGGGGGAGACACTTTTAAGAAACCAGTCAACTTTTAATAAAGTTTAGCGGGCATTTAACATTACCAGTCGGTTTATTCACCTTTTTTTCTCAACCAGCTTCACCTTCGACTACCTTAGATTTGCCTTCGATTACCTATGATAGCACTACGACCTACCTCGACCTAAACCTACGAGTAAAAAAATATCGTTTTTTTTCCATGGCGACCTTTTTTTACTCGTGGGCATTTTTCAACATGTTCAA
The DNA here is from genome assembly GCF_028641065.1 of Leucoraja erinaceus. Classification (NCBI taxonomy): domain Eukaryota; kingdom Metazoa; phylum Chordata; class Chondrichthyes; order Rajiformes; family Rajidae; genus Leucoraja; species Leucoraja erinaceus. The sequence goes on along the minus strand of NC_073394.1, from coordinate 28,110,916 downwards.
CATAACTGAGGCCTCGAGTCCCAAATATGTCCCTGTAACCTATTTTGTTCCACATGTGCACTGTAACCTCCACCCCCACCTCAATTTATGCACCAATCCGCTACACTAGGAGAAATTTACAAAAGACAACCAACTAAGAAATCAGAACATCGTTCTATGAGAGAATAAAACTAAGTGCCTGTTTGGCTGTTGGGTTTGGTGATAATTGCTGAAGGGCAGCAAAGTCTCCTGATATCCTGGTCCATCGTGTTCCTTTCACTATGTGGATTAACTGGCCGTTTAGTCCGCAGCAGTCTACTGAAAAATATAGTAATATTGCCATCTGCTGGACACTCAGCATATTGTGGAACAAATGTATGGAAAGCAGTCAAATAAAAAAGCTAAGCTTCTGCAAAGCCAATTTAACATTTTTATTATGAGCTTCATACCAGGAGTCAAGATAAAAAAGATAGAAGGGTGGCACAGTGGTGCAGCGGTAAAGTCGCTGCTTTACAGCGCCATAGACCCGGGTTTGATCTTGACTGCAGGTGCTATCTGTACGGAGTTTGTACGCTCTCCCTGTGACTGCGTGGGCTTCCTCCGGGTGCTCCGGTTTCAACCCACACCACAAAGGCACACGTTTGTAGGTTAATTGAAATTGGTAAAACATTGTAAATTGTCCCTGGTGTGTAGGATAGTGCTAGTGTACGGGGATCTCTGGTCGAAGCGGGCTCAGTGGGCCAAAGTTCTAAAGTTACGTCTAAAATGTTACTGCTCTCTGAAGTTCACAGTTTGCAGCTTAGAATGATCAATGATATACTATGGATAAAATGATAGATGGTTAAGGGCGTAGGTTTAACGTGAGAAGGGAAAGATTTAAAGGGAACCTGAGGGGCAAGTATTTTTACACAGAAGGTGGTGGTTATCTGGAATAAGGTGCCAGAGGAAATGGTAGTGGTGGTACAATTACAATGTTTAAAAGACATTTACACAGATACATACAAAGGAATTATTTAAATGGATGTGGGCTAAGGGCAAGAAAATGCAACAAAAATTAAATAAAGTGTTGGAGTAACTCAGCAGGTCAGGTAGCAACTCTGGAGAATATGGACAGGTGATGTTTCGAGTCGGGACCCTCTGTTCAAAATAAAATAGGACTTGCTTCAGTGGGCAACTTGATCGGCATAGATGAACTGGGCCTCTTTTCATGCTATATGACTCTATGAGCCGCAAAAAACAGTAAATCTCTCAATGGCCTTTGTTGTTTGTCATGTACATCAATGATCTGGATGAAGGTGTGGTAAATTGGATTAGTAAGTATGCAGATGATACCAAGATAGGGGGTGTTGTGGATAATGAAGAGGATTTCCAAAGTCTACAGAGTGATTTAGGCCATTTGGAAAAATGGACTGAAAGATGGCAGATGGAGTTTAATGCTGATAAATGTGAGGTGCTACACCTTGGCAGGACAAATCAAAATAGGACGTACATGGTAAATGGTAGGGAATTGAAGAATACTGTTGAACAGAGGGATCTGGGTATAACCGTGCATAGTTCCTTGAAGGTGGAATCTCATATAGATAGGGTGGTAAAGAAAGCTTTTGGTATGCTAGCCTTTATAAATCAGAGCATTGAGTATAGAAGCTGGGATGTAATGTTAAAATTGTACAAGGCATTGGTGAGACCAAATCTGGAGTATGGTGTACAATTTGGTCGCCCAATTATAGGAAGGATGTCAACAAAATAGAGAGAGTACAGAGGAGATTTACTAGAATGTTGCCTGGGTTTCAACAATTAAGTTACAGAGATAGGTTGAATAAGTTAGGTCTTTATTCTCTGGAGCACAGAAGGTTAAGGGGGGACTTGATAGAGGTCTTTAAAATGATGAGAGGGATAGACAGAGTTCATGTGGACAAGCTTTTCCCTTTGAGAATAGGGAAGATTCAAACAAGAGGACATGACTTCAGAATTAAGGGACAGAAGTTTAGGGGTAATATGAGGGGGAACTTCTTTACTCAGAGAGTGGTAGCGGTGTGGAATGAGCTTCCAGTGGAAGTGGTGGAGGCAGGTTCATTGGTATCATTTAAAAATAAATTGGATAGGCATATGGATGAGAAGGGAATGGAGGGTTATGGTATGAGTGCAGGCAGGTGGCACTAAGGGGAAAAAAAATTTGTTCGGCACGGACTTGTAGGGCCGAGATGGTCTGTTTCCGTGCTGTAATTGTTATATGGTTATATGGTTATATGGCGACATGTATTAGCCATCATGTGGGGCCTAGATGTATAACCCAGGTCTCATGGGGATGTGACCGACTTGAATGAGCGATATCTCACTCTTTGACTCATCCCACACCTTCACCTCCCTTTAACAGCTTTCTCCCCTTTCCTCCATCAGTCTGAGGAAAAGTCCCCCCAAAACGTTGTCTGTCCATTTCCCACCCCAGATGCTGCCTGGACTGCGGAGTTGCTCGAGCACTTTATTTTAACATCAGCTCAGCCTTTATACTGGAGAGGGTGATCTGCACAGTGTCGCCACATGTGAGTCACACGTTTGAGACTGTTGCAGTTACAGCCAAGATGTTGAAAGGATTACAAGTACCGGAACTTGGCTTGGGTTGGGCACAATGGTGTCAGGTTTTAATCTGGCACAGTGCAGATGTAAGGAAGAAATCTCATTCCCTCAGGTCGGGCAGTTGCAACAGGGCGGCAGTGACTTCATACACTGTGAGCATCACCCCCTGCGGCAAAGGCTCTGCCCTGGATCACAGGGATGGGCAGGTGGCTGGGAGGTGCCTGGTCACCTTGGTTCTGATCAGGGGCTTAGCACAGGGAGAGGAGTACGGGTGCCAGGGATTATGGGGAGAAGGCAGGAGAAAGGGGTTACGAGACAGAGATAGATCCACAATGATTGAATGGCGTAGTAGACATGATGGGCCAAATGGTCTACACCTGCTCCTATTACTGATGTGGTGTGAAGTTAGGACAGAGATCAACGCTACCACTGGATGTTTGGGAACATATTGATTGGTGGAGCATTTTGATAAAGTTGGGGAGCTTACCAAAAAGATGAAAGAGATTTACATGACAAAGGTCCCGATCTCCGAGAGATAACGTTGGATTCATTGTTTTTTACAGCACAAAAATAGACCCCTTCAGCCCACCAAGTTTAGTTTAGTTTAGAGATGTACAGTAGCATGGAAATGGGCCCTTTGGCCCACTGAGTCCGTGCCGACCAGCAATCCCCATGCATTAATACCTTACCAGTGGGGCAGATTACAAATTTTACCGGCCAATTAAGCCAGGTTTGTGTGCGTTGCGAGAGTGTGTTTGGAATGTGGGAGGAAACCGGAGCACCTGGAGAAAACCCATTCGGTCACGGGGAGAATGTGCAAACTTCATACAGACAGCACCTGTAGTCAGGATCGAGCCCGGGTCTCTGGCGCTGCAAGGCAGCAATGCCACTGTGCTGCCCCACAAGTCTGTGGTGACCATCAAACACTCTTCCATCCACACTAATCCCATTTTTCCTCTCCTATCCCTATTAACCACCGTCTCTTGATGCTACTGCCTCCTACCAACACCAGGGGTACATAACAAAAGCCAATTAACCTCATGTCATTGGGGAAATAGAGCACCTGAAACAAACCCATCTGGTCACGGGGAGAATGGGCAGACCCCATATAGACAACAGCAGAGATCAGGATCGAACCGTAGCTCCATGATGCCGTGAATAGTTTATTGTCATGTGTACCGAGGCACAGCTAACCAGTCAGTGGAAAGACTTATACATGATTACAATTGAGCCATCCACAGGGTACAGATACATGATCAAAGGAATAACGTTTATTGCAAGATAAAGTCCAGTAAAGTCCGATTAAAGCTAATCCAAGGGTCTCCAACGAAGTAGATCGTAGCTCAGAACCGCTCTTTAATTGTTGATAGGATGGTTAATTTGCCTGAATACAGCTGGGAAGAAACTGTCCCTGAATCTGGAGGTGTGCGTTTTCACACTTCTGTACTTCTTGCCTGATGGGTGCGGGGAGAAGAGGGAGTGACCAAGGTGAGACTTGCCCTTGATTATGCTGGATGTCTTGCCGAGGCAGTGTGAGGTGTAAATGGAGTCAATGGAAGGGAGGTTGGTTTGTGTGATGGTCTGGGCTGCGTCCACAATTCTTTGCAATTTCTTGCGGTCTTGGATGGAGCTGTTCCCAAACCATGCTGGGATGCATCTCGATAAAATAATTCCTACGGTGCATGTGTAGAAGTTGGTGAGCGCCGTTGGGGACATGCCAAACGTCCTTGGCCTTCTAAGGGAAGTAGAGGCATTGGTGTGCCATCTTGAAAGGACAGTTTGACATCCTTTACAAACCCTTGCCATTGAGCTGGGACACAAGAGCAGACGATCAAATTTCTGATGCAACAGGAAACAACTCACTGGTACTGTTTTTCACTGCCAGAAAAGACATCCATTTTCACTTCGATGAGGTTGAAATGGAAACTATGTCATGCAAATGAACCTCTTGGCCTGAGTCCTCCAAACAAAATGTATTGTTCAATCTGCTACAATACGGTATTGCAGAGTGGAGAGTGAGCACTGTGCTGGAATTGAACCAGGATTTAATTAAGGAAGAATGTAGTGTGGAAAACCTGAACGATAGAGACACCAAAGGGGTGGGAGAGGTGTTCGCTTAGATTGGGAAACCCTCCCCAGAAATGCAGTTTCACTCACTGCTCCATAAGGCCCAGCCTATGGCAGGTCAAACAATGCAATACGATAGAACTTTATTTATCCCAGGAGGGAAATTTTTCTGCCAACAGTCATGAAAACACAACGCGATACGTGAAACATGAAATGAAAGTGACGAGTGGAGTCACCACCCCAACTTTCCCCATTTACTTCATAGAAACATAGAAAATAGGTGCAGGAGGAGGCCATTTGGCCCTTCGAGCCAGCACCGCCATTCATTGTGATCATGGCTGATCGTCCCCAATCAATAACCCGTGCCTGCCATCTTCCCATACCCCTTGACTCCACTAGCCCCTAGAGCTCTATCTAACTCTCTCTTAAATCCATCCAGTGACTTGGCCTCCACTGCCCTCTGTGGCAGGGAATTCCATAAATTCACAACTCTCTGGGTGAAAAAGCTTTTTTTCTTGGAACGTCAGAGTTTGAGGGGAGACTTGATAGAAGTATATAAAATTAAGAGTGGCATAGCCAAAAATGCTTTTCACAGTACCTCAGTACACGTGACAATAAATGGAACTAAACTAGACTAGAAAGGGTAGACAATCAGAATCTTTTGCCTTGGGTGGAAATGTCCTACACCAGAGGACATGTTTTTTTTACACTGAGGGTGGTGAGGGTTGGGTCACAATGCCAGGGGTGGTGGTGGAGGCAGATACAATAACTAATAGTTTTACATCAGAACATAAATTGCAGGGAATGGAGGGATATGGATCACTTGCAGGCAGATGAGTTCGGTTCAGCTAGGCATCATGTTCAGCACGAACATAGTGGGCCAGAGGGTCCGGTGGCGTACTGTACAGTCCTATGTTCTATGTTCTAGACCTCTCTAACCCCTTCCGAACTGTATCAGCACCCACCATGCTCATCTCCTCGAGACCTAGCAACATCCTCGTAAAGTTTCTCTGTACCCTTACCAACATCTTTCCTATAACATGGTTCTCAGAAGTGAACACCATACTCTAAATGTGGCCTCACCAACACTCTTATACAACTGCAACATGACCAACATCTATATTCAACACTCTGACTGCCGAAGGTCAACATGACAAAAGTCTTGTTGACCACCCAATCTACCCGTGAGGCCATCTTCAAGGAACTATGTGCCTGCACTCTGGAATCCCTCCCCTTCCCCCCCCCCCCCCCCCCCCCCCACCCACCATATTGCTAGAAGACAATTAACAGGGACGGGTTTGGCATAAGATGGTGAGAATTGCTCAGAGTGTTGATTCAGGAATTCAGGTTTGTTGATCAAACCACTCCAGAACCCAGCTTACAATATCCAGACCACAGTCACCCAACTGGAACTGCTGGTACCCTGTTCAAGGGGACGGTGAAAGAAAGGGGCTTGTCATCGGTGATATAAATGGAAAATCAACTCCTTTTAGTGCAATCTTTCACCAGCATTCAACTCTTTTATTTATCCCATGACGGTGAGCTGTCAGGGAGACCAAAGAAACTGCAGATGCTAAAATCTTGAGAAAACGCCAAAGTGCTGAAGTAACTCAGCAGGTCATGCACATATCAGCTTTCACCCCATCAGCCGTCACATGCGACACACCATGCCATGACATTTTTGCCACCTCCAACGGGATCCCACCGCTCGTCACATCATCCCATCTCCACCCCTTTCTGCTTTCCACAGAAACCTTCCCTCTGCAACTCTATAATTCACTCATCCCTTCCCTCGCAAACCACCGCCTCCTCCCCAGGTACTTTCCCCTGCAACCACAGGTGATGCAACACCTGTCCCTATACCTCCTCCCTTGACTTTGTCCAGGAACCTCGACAGTCCTTTCAATGAGGCAGGGGTTTACTTGCACTTCCTCCAACCTCATCTACTGTATCCGCAGTTCTAGGTGTGGGCTCCTATATATTAGCAAAACAAAGCGCAGACATGGCGATCATTTCGCAGAACACTTATGCTCAGTCTGCCTTGACCTACGTGATCTCTCAGTTGCCAAACACTTTAACTCCCCTTCCCATTCTCACAATGACCTTTCTGTCCTGGGCTCCTCCATTGTCAGAGCGAGTCTACACACAACTTGTAGGAACAGCACCTCATATGTCGCTTGGGCAGCTTACACCCCAGCGGTTATGAATATTTATTTCTCTAATTTCAAGTAACCCTTGCATTCCCCCTCTCTCTCTCTCTCTCTCTCTCTGTCCTCCCCCACCCTAGTCATCCTGCTAGTTTCACTGTTTGTATCCCATCGTTATCTCCTTCTCCATATCCAACAAGGGACCATTGTGGGCTCAACCTTTCTTGGGACTTTGGTGCCGGCTGTGATTTCTTCGGAACCTTTTCATACCTCTAGTTTCCCTCTCCCCGACTCAGACTGAAGAAGGGTCTCAAGCCGAAACGTCACCTATTCCTTTTCTCCAGAGATGCTGCCTGACCCGCTGAGCTATTCCAGCATTTTGTGTCTATCTTCAGTGTAAACCAGCACCTGCAGTTCATTCCTACCCATCCAACTGATCCAATGTATTGCACAATGTATACACAATCCCCAACCCAACAACGCCTAATTTTCAGCAACAACTGAGAATATATTTTATCAAATGCCTTTTATCAAATGCCAGGTACATTTGATAAAGTTGGGGAGCTTATCACATCCACTCTTTTCCCATGATCTATTTTGCTGATATACTCCTCAGAGAGCTATGAAATTTGGCATCCTAACTATCCTTTCATAAAATTATGTTGACTCTACCTAATCAGTATGGTTTAAGTGCTCTGTAAATATATGCTGAATAATGGATTCCAACACTGGCCGACATTTCATGTCAGAGGTGTTAGATTTGCTGTCTGATCTCTGGGACCGTTCCAGAATCTTAGGGCATTAGCTTGATCATTGCAAATGCATTTATTGCTTCTTCAACCACCTCTTCAACCACTTCTTCAACAAATCCAAGGAGCAGGTCCAGATAATTTGTTAGCATTTGCTCCCCGTATTTTCTTTAATACATTTAATTCTTCAACTCAGACTTAGTAGGAACCTGAGGGGTAACGTTTGCACACAGAGGTTGGTGGGTGTATGGAACGAGCTGCCGCATGCAGTAACTGAGACGGGTGGTGTGGCAACATGTAAGAAACATTTAAACATGTACATGGATAGGACAGGTTTAGAGGGATTCAAGATTCAAGATTCAATTTAATTGTCATTTGGACCCCTTGAGGTCCAAACGAAATGCCGTTTCTGCAGCCATACATTACAAACAAATAGACCCAAGACACAACATAATTTACATAAACATCCATCACATCGCTGTGATGGAAGGCCAAAAAAACTTATCTCTCCACTGCACTCTCCCCCCCACCCCCATGTCAGAGTCAAAGTCAAAGCCCCCGGCTGGCGATGGCGATTGTCCCGCGGCCATTAAAGCCACGCCGGGTGGTGCGAGGTCGCACACCGGGTCTTGGTGTTAGAGCCCCCGGCGTGCGCTCGCAGAGTCCCACGGCCATTCCAAGCAGCGCGGGGCGGTGATGTCAGGCCCCGCTCCAGGAGCTCCAGGATAGGGGGAAAATGCAGGCAGGTGGGACTTAGTGTACAGGGGACATGTTGGTACTGTGGGCAAGTTGGGCCAAAGGGCTAGTTTCCACATTGTATGACTATGATATTTCCTTTGATAATATTAATTGCCATCAGATCCATTACTTTGCACCCTTGATTCACCAGCATTGTATTCATGTTATCTTCTGCAATTCATTCAAAACATACGTGTTTATTACATTAGATATTTTTTTTGTTCTCCTTTATAACATATCCATCATTTACCTCGTACCCACATTTTATCATCTCTTTCATATATATATATATATATAAGCTCCTACAATTTTAACAAAAACTTATCAATCTCTGTTATCTCCGTCATCATTTTGAACATGGATAGACACAAAATGTAGTAACTCAGCGTGTCAGGCAGCATCTCTGGGAAAAAAGATGACATTTCGGCTTGGGACCCTTCTTCACTGAAGAAATGTCCCGACCCGCAACATCCCCTACCCATTTTCTCAGGAGATGCTGCCTGATCACTCAGCTACTGCAGTATTTTGCGTCTTTCTTGGTTGAAGTGAACCACTTTTCATGGTAATTTGTATAAAGAATGTTCATGTTCATAGGTGATCGGTGTGGAATTAGGCCATTCGGCCCATCAAGTCTACTCCGCCATTCAGTCATGGCTGATCTATCTTTCCCTCTCAACCCCAATCTCCTGCCTTCTCCCCATAACCCCTGGTACCCGTAATAATCAGGAATATGCCAATCTCCGCCTTAGAAATCTCCATTGACTTGGCCTCCACAGCCTACCGTGGCAATGAATTCCACAGATTCACCGTCTGACTAAAGAAATTCCTCCTCGTCTCCTTCCTAAACAAACATCCTTTAAATGGTGGGAATGCTTGCTGTAAATAACCAGGCATACCATTCCAGAGTTTGTACAGAAGAAAATGTGTCATCAAAGTTCAGTACAGCTGTTTACGTACCATCCAAACGAGAGCTCTGTTGGCAAAGTAATGGTACTGTTCGATTGTCGACATGACACTGAAGATGAGGCAAACCAAAACGATAAGAAATCTGGAAGGCAAAACGAGGGGAAAATGAGAAGGATGAAATATGAACACTTATTGTTTCAAAAAGAGGAATAAAATACAACTACATCACTTCCCGTGTAGGAAGGAAATGCAGACAGACACAAAATCCTGGAGCAACTCTGAGGGTCAGACAGCAACTCTGGAGAAAAGGAGTAGGTGACCCTTCAGAGTCTGAAGAAGGGTTCTGACCCAAATCTCAACCTGTTCCTTTTCTCCAGAGATGCTGCCCGAGTCACTCCAGCACTTTGTGTCTTTCTTCCAGCAACTTCTGAAGAAGGAGCATTTACCTGAAACCCACATCTCTTAACCATTCCACAGATTCATCACCCTCTGACTAAATAAAAATGTCCTCATCTCCTTCCCAAAGGAACGTCATATAATTCTGAGGCTATGACCTTGAAAGATTACGAGTAGAAACATCCTCACCACATCCATTCTATCCAAGTTTCAACGGAGCCCCCCTCATTCATCAAAACTCCAGCAAGTCCAGTCCTAGTGCCATCAAACGCTCATCATACGTTAACCCACTCACTCCTGGGATCATTCTCGTAACCCTCCTCTGGACCCTCTCCAATGCCAGCACATCCTTCATCCTTCCTCAGATATGAGGCCAGAACCTGCTCACAATACTCCAAATTCCATCTGACCAGTGCCTCTGCATTACATCCCTGCATTTTAGTTCTCTCAAAATAAATACTAGCATTGCATTTGCCTTCCTTACTACCATTTCGACTTACAAATTAACTTTGTGGGAATCCTGCACTAGTACTCCCAATTCTGGAGGCAGAAGGATGGTTGACCCAGGCAGTAAACTCTGTGTTCCCCCCCCACAGTATTCTGCACAGTAAATGGCATCATTCTATTAACCCTGATGAAGAAGCATTAGAGGGTCAAGGACGATACTTGTCTCAAAGCGCCCGGTCCAATTTCCAGAGTGATTCAAAATGACCTGGGAACAGTGATAACATCCATTCACTCTGGAATGGAATTGTTTTTAATCATGCACTCTTTAAAAAATAAATTCCGTGTCACACAAATAAATTAATAGGCAAAAAGCATTTTCAACAGATTTGACAAGGTAATTGCAAGGGTGATGATGGAATGTCCAGACTACAGGTCACACACAATGGGTCAGTGTAAGGACTTTCCCATTTAGAATGGAGATGAGCAATGCCATCACTCAATAGTTTTCAAATTATTTTAATTCTCTATCCAAGAGAATACCGGATATACTGCCAATGGGTACATTTAACACGAATGCCAGAGTTTGGGATATCTACAGAAATACAGTAGGAATAGAGCGGTAATGTAAGCCATGTGGACGGGAAACGGGTCGGAAAGACTTGGAGGGATATGGGCCAAATGCGGGCAAATGAGGCATCTTGGTTGGCATGGATGTATTGGACCAAAGGGCCTGTTTCCGTGCTGTATAACTTTAATGTAGCTGAGACTGATCTCACTGACCAGTATATTGTCAGCCATTTGTGACTTTGGATCCATTGTTATACAGGTCCACCACCAATTTTCCTGCACCCTTGATTCTGGAGCATTTCTGGATGAGGGACCGACAGAGGTCACGGCCTCCAAGTGGCGTCCAGAGAAGTCCGCCTAGGCTGCCGATGAGCCAAGATAGCGTTCCTCAAGATCGGCCTCAGAAATTGGCTATGGGAACGGATCTGCTGGCTGCAGCCAGACCAGAGTTCCAGAGCCCAGTATGCAGGGAGCAAATTGGGCCCGCAGATCAGCCACGGAAGTTCTGAAGAGATCGAGATCGGCCACCTCATCCGGTCTAGGTGACACATTTTCGGGGAGACTTCTGGGGGGAGGGGGATTTCAAGTGCATTTTCGTGATTTTGTCCAGTTTAAAGTAGGCACCAGTTGGTATGAAATCAGTGGTGGACACATTCATTCCTGTCATTTAGGTATTGTTAACCATAAATAAAGGTTTGCTGTTAACTCCATCCTTTCTGCTAGTCTTACCAATCAAAAATAATGAAGAGAACACCATTATCAGTAAAATAGGATGTGATATTGCTGTTAGGGAAATAGGAAGGCAGCATCCAAATGTAAGGGGGATGAGAATGGGACTCCCTTGATAAAGTGGTGAAGATGGCAGGCAGTGGAGGTGGCGTGCATTGGTAAGCTGCACAAGGGTGACAAATCACCACCATTTGCTCCCTACCTGGATGGGAGAGAGGGTCCCGACCCAACACAAATGATATTGTTGAGGTCCCAGGGGGAGCAGAGCAGTGCAGCAAAAAGACAAAGTCCTTAACTACTATGTAGAAACAAAGAAATGGAGATGCAGGCGCTGCAGTGACTCTGCGGGTCAGGCAGCACCTCAGGAGAAAAAGGATGGGTGATGTTTCATGTCGGTTCCCTTCTTCAGATCTGCTGAGTTACTCCAGTGCTTTGTGTCTATCTTTAAGTACTACTCCTGCTAGTCCCAGAAATGTATGAGATGAAGGGTTAATTAGAGTGAAGGGTTATAAAAGAGCGTTTATTCTTGATTTGCCGTGCTACTTTAATTTATGTTAGAGATACAGCGCAAGTGAATACATGCCCTTCGGCCCATCGAGTCTGCGCCAACCAGCGATTACCCCGTATTACCCCGTATTACCTAGCACTATCCTACACATTAGGCACAATTTAAAATCTTCAGGAATTCAGGAAACCGGAGCTCCTGGAGAAACCTCACGCGGTCATAGGGAGAATGTATCAACTCCGTACAGAGAGCACCCATAGTCAGGATCGAACCCGGGTCACTGGCACTGTAAGGCAGCAACTTTAATACTGAGCCACTGTGCCGCCCTTAACTATTCAAGTGCCTGTCAACATTTTTGTGTAAAAATGTGCATTTTTTGCAATTAAAGCTAATTCTGCAGTCCAATGAGATACTGGAATGGAATATGTCCTTGTTGGAATGCCAGCGAGGTGAGAAGGTGATGGCAAGAGTTAGGGTCCAGCTCATAGAATCATGGAAAATATGGGTTGGAGTAGGCCATTCAGCCCTTCGGACTTGTTTCATCATAAGACATGCCTGATCAGTATACCCTGGCCACTTGGCTGCTCCAACCTCTTCCCCATGTCCCTTCAGCTCTAAAAACATGACCTACCTCCATCTTAAATATATCGTAATCATTTGGCTTCAACTGCTTTCCACAGTGGGGAACTTTGTGTTCGGTATAGACTTACTCTTCAATGGGATTGTTGTATAGCAGTCGAGAGAGGCAACCCAAGCTGGTGATCTCCTCTCTAGCCTGGGGATGTGGAAGCCAACATTACAATCCTGGGTTCTGTGTTTTGCGCAAACAGAATTCTGATACAGGAAGCCCAGGTAACTAGGTCAAGTATGTAGGACGTTCCCAAACAATTATTGCTTCGTCTTGTGATTGAGAAACATATATATGTTTTCCTTAATTGGCAATGTTAGACATTTATTACCCATCCGCCCTTACCGACATTTAAGGATAGTTTTCTTGCAATTTGAGGCAATGCGTGGTACATTGGACTACATGAAAAGAGTGCTCTGCATGAGCATGCAGTGAAGATGCAGAAACTTGGTCTGTAGTAGTGACCCTGAGCTGCTGGTTATCTGTCGCTTGAATTCACCACCCACTCACCAGCTGGTCTTTGTTACAATGCGACCCGACGCATACTTGAGTAACAACACCTCATCTTCCTCCTGGCAATCTTTGCTTTAGAAATATCCATTGACTTGGCCTCCATAGCCGCATGTGGCAATGTAATCCACAGATTCACCAACCTCTGTCTAAAGAAATTCCTCCTCATCTCCATTCTGAAGGTACGCCCTTTTATTCTGAGGCTGTGCCCTTTGGTCCTAGACTCCCCCATTACTGGAAACATCCTTTCCACATCAACTCGATCTCAGCCTTTCATTATCCAGTACATTTCAATGAGAAACCTCCTCATCATTCTAACTCCAGCAAGTACAGGGCAGAGCCTTCAAACACTCCTCATACACCAACCCAATCATCCTCAGGATGATTCATATAAACCTCCTCTGGACCATCTTCAAAGTCAACACATCCTTCTTTATATACCCAGCCACTGACACTCTCCCCCGCCTAGCGGAGCTGGTCCTTACCCTCAATAACTTCACGTTTGTCTCCTCCCATTTCCACCAAATACAAGGCGTAGCTATGGGCACATGCATGGGCCCCAGCTACGCCTGCCTCTTTGTCGGGTACATCGAATAATCCTTGTTCAATATGTACCAGGGCCCCATCCCCGACCTCTACCTCCGTTACATCGACGACTGCTTTGGGGCCACCCCCCTGCACCCACACACAACTGACTGACTTCATCCACTTCACCACCAACTTCCATCCGGCATTCAAATACACCTGGACTATTTCGGTCACTTCCCTAACATTCCTTGACCTCACTATCTCCATCGCAGGTAATATATTTCTGATCGACATCCACTATAAACCCACTGACTTCCATGGCTATCTGGACTACACTTCTTCCCACCCTGCTTCCTGTAAGGACTCCATCCCCTACTCCCAAATCCTCTGCCGCATCTGCTCCCAGGATGAGGCGTTCCACACCAGGGCAACTGAAATGTCCGCATTCTTCAGAATACGGGGGTTCCCCTCCTCCACCATAAATGAGGCTCGCACCAGGGTCTCTTCCATACCCCGCAACACTGCTCTCTCGCCCCATCCCCGCACTCGCACCAAGGGCAGAGTCCCCCTAGTCCTCACCTTTCACCCCACCAGCCGGCAAATACAACACATAATCCTCCGCCATTTCCGCCACCTCCAACGTGACCCCACCACTCGCCACATCTTCCAATCTCCCCCCATGTCTGCCTTTGGCAAAGACCGCTCCCTCCGCAACTCCCTTGTCAATTCTTCCCTTCCCTCCCGTACCACCCCCTCCCCGGGCACTTTCCGTTGCAACCGCAAGAAATGCAACACCTGTCCCTTTACCTCCCCCCTTGACTCCATTCAAGGACCCAAGCAGTCGTTCCAGGTGCGACACAGGTTCACCTGTATCTCCTCCAACCTCATCTACTGCATCTGCTGCTCTAGATGTCAGCTGATCTACATCGGTGAGACCAAGCGGAGGTTGGGCGATCGTTTCGCCGAACACCTCCGGTCGGTCCGCAAGAACCTACCTGACCTCCCATTGGCTCAGCACTTCAACTCCCCCTCTCACTCCCCGTCCGACCTCTCTGTCCTGGGTCTCCTCCATTGCCAGAGTGAGCAACACCGGAAATTGGAGGAACAGCACCTCATATTCCGCTTGGGGAGTCTGCATCCTGCGGGCATGAACATTGAATTCTCCCAATTTTGTTAGCCCTTGCTGTCTCCTCCCCTTCTTCAGCCCTCGGGCTGTCTCCTCCCATCCCCCAGCCCTCGGGCTCCTCCTTCTCCTTTTTCCTTCCTTCTCCCCGCCACCCCCTAACAGTCTGAAGAAGGGTTTTGGCCCAAAATGTTGCCTATTTCCTTCGCTCCATAGATGCTGCTGCACCCGCTGAGTTTCTCCAGCATTTTTGTGTACATCCTTCTTTAGATATGGAGCCCAAATTGCTCACAAGATTCCAAATGTGGACTCACCAGTGCCTGATAGACTCAGCATTATATCCTTGCTTTTAGCCTCCAGTAGCCTCAAAATGAATGGTAACACTGCATTTGCCTTGGTTTCTTCTTGGTCCTCCAAATTATTCCAAATGGAATTTAAACTGGAGGTGGCCTTCCTGCCATCTACCACCACCATGCCCACTCTCCCAACCTGTCTAAGTCCTTCTGCAGCCTCCCTGCTTAAACACTGCCTACTTAAACACTCCCTGTCCCTTCACCTAGTTTCGTATCATCTGCAAACTTGGCTACAAGGCCATCAATTCCTCGAAAGGTAAGGAATGCCCAACTGACATACAACCTGTAAAGCCACCAGCATCGGCGGAAACGGAATCACGCCACGGAGAGAGAGGTGCACCGACAAGAACAACAGGGGACCCGACGGAGGGCCGCTGAGAACAAAGGGGAACCTGGCGTGGGGGGGGGCACGAGAACATTGGGGGAACGGGCATGGTTGGCCAATGTTTTAGTTTAGTTTAGTTTATGTTATGTACAGTGAAAAGCTTTTGTCGCATGCTATCCAGGCAGCAGAAACACTATAGAAACATAGAAAATAGGTGCCGCAGTAGTAGGTCATTCAGCACTTCGAGCCAGCAATGCCATTCAATATGATCATGGCTAATCATCCAAAATCAGTACCCCGCTCCTGCTTTCCCATACCCCTTGATTCCATTTGCCCAAAGAGCTATATCTAACTCTCTCTTGAAAACATAATTACAATTGTGCCATTCACAATGTATAGATATATGATAAAGTGAATAACATTTAGTGCAAGATAAAGTCCAGTAAAGTCGGATCAAAGATCGTCCAAGGGTCTCCAGTGAGCTAGATAGTAGCTCAGGACCAGTAGCTATTCTTCTATAGTTGGTGATAGGCTAACAGCTGGGAAGAAAATGTCCATAAATCTGGAGGTTTGCGTTACTCGAGTACCTGGAGGAAACCCATGCAGTCTTATGTTGGCTGTGCAAACACTAGGCACACAAGTCTCGAGGTCAGGGTAAGTGACTGGAGCTGTGAGGCAACAGCACCACCTGATGTGCCCCGTTCTGCTCCTCTATGAACCAAGTCATTCTCCAAATCCGATGGCTGAAATCTCAATGAATGTGGAAACAGATAAATGACGGTTCCGAGTAAAGATATTTCCAATTGGTTCTTGATACTCAAAGATGAATCCGAGTGATCCTAAGAGTCATAGAAGTCACACAGTGGAAACAGGCCCTTCATCCCAACTTGGCCACACCGGGCAAGTTAAAGGCTTGTGAATGAGTGAAATTGTTTGCCACTGAAGGTAGTGGAGGCCAAGTCAATGGATATTTTTATGGCAGAGATAGATAGATTCTTGATTTTTCTGTGGGTATCAGGGGTTATGGAGAGAAGGCATGAGAATGGGGCGAGGAGGGAGAGAGAGAGATGAGTGATGATTGAATGGTGGAGTAGACCTGATGGGCTGAATGGCCTAAATCTGCTCCCATCACATGACCTTATGGCCAGCCAACATATCCCATCTACACTAATCCCAATTGCCTGCATTTGGCCCTTATCCCTCTAAACCTGTCCTGTCCATGTACCTGTTTAAGAAGGAACTGCAGTTGCTGGAAAATCAAAGGGGGACAAAAATGCTGGAGAAACTCAGCGGGTGAGGCAGCATCGATGGAGCGAAGGAAATAGGCAACTTTTCAGGCCGAAACCCTTCTTCTTAAATGTTGCGATAGTCCCTGCCTCAACTACTTCCTCCGGCAGCTTGTTCCACGCACCCACCATCGTTTGTGTGAAGATGTTACTCCTCAGATTCCTATAAAATCTTTCCCCCTTCACCTTAAACCTATGCCCTCTGGTTCTCGATTCCCCTACTCTGGGCAAGAGACTGTGTGTCTACCCGATCTATTCCGCTCATGATTTTATACACGTCTATAAGATCACTCCTCGTCCTCCAGGAAATAGGATCCAAGCCTGCTCAACTTCTCCCTATAGCTCAGGACCACCTCTTGGTTTTCACAGCCTTCGAAGCATTAAATGGGCCTCTGGTACAATTTCACAGATCAGGTATTGTTACAGGCGTATCATCACCATTGTTCTTGCTGGACTTGGAACCTTCGACTACTGCCACCGGCAGTGGTGAATATCAGGGATTGATGACCATCCGGTGATGATGAAGACTGACCCATATTTAAACAATGCACCTTTCTTGCTCGGGGTCCCCAGGCAAGCTTCTGAAGGACATTCCAAACTATCACATTTTTGAGTAATCTCAGTAAGGGGTCAATGTGTCAGCTGTTAGTGCCTTGATTCCATTCCACGCAGATGCCCATTATGGTGAACATTAAAAAACAGGTAATTCCACTGTAACGTGCGTTTCCACAATGCAAAGCGGTTACAAGGTGAATCTTAGGATTGGGGTCCACCATTGGAATTATGCAGGCAACATCAGTAACATCACGATGTGTGCTTTCAAGGCAATTATAGCCTGTCCTGCTGTAACAACTTTCTATGAGTCAAGAGTCCAGAGTGTTTTCTTGTCATATGTCCCAAACAGAACAATGAAATTCTTACTTACAACAACAGCAGCATAAGTGAACATAGTGCTATGTGAACAATATAATAAACTAAAGAAGTTCAGTACATATGTTCAGTGTCTGTGTGTATATACACACACACACAGTATATATATATTTACACACACACATACACACACAGTATATATATATATTTACACACACACACACATACACACGCACACATAGAACATGCAAACACACACACACACACATATATATATATTCATACACAGGTATACACATGTACACACGCACATGTAACACATAAAACAACAAACATACAATAATAGTGCAAACAATTATTTGCAAAGTTTCTGATGAATGTAATGAACACATTATATCAGAACCATCTCAAGATAGACATTGATTTTATTCCCATAGATTTCATCGGCTGTTGTCCCTGCTTATTTTAATAATAAAAAGTATGGACATAATCTAAATGCGCACATGAATTAATTTTCATTTTGAAAATGGTGTTTTATGAGTTTCATTTAAGGTTCTCTAAAGTCAATTTGAGGTATTCCTCTGGATTGGGAAATGAGCCAGATATGGTACAGTGGTAGAGCTAATATAGACCAAGTAAGAATGAACCATGGAGACACATGTCCTTCACAACAGTTGTTGTTTTGCATCAAGAAAACAAATCTATCTGGGTCACATCAACAGAACGAAAACCAATCAAAGTCAGCAGAAGTCAGGCAACTTTTTTCTGAATTGTTTTTCTTCAGTATAAGACAATTAAACTTTATTTTGTGGCTCAAG
The DNA here is from genome assembly GCF_028641065.1 of Leucoraja erinaceus. Lineage (NCBI taxonomy): Eukaryota > Metazoa > Chordata > Chondrichthyes > Rajiformes > Rajidae > Leucoraja > Leucoraja erinaceus. The sequence goes on along the minus strand of NC_073394.1, from coordinate 28,092,671 downwards.
TTTTATGCTATAATATTGCCATTCATTGAAAGAGGTGTGGAAGCAATGAAAGAAAGACTGAGGATTAAGGTTAATCAGATACCATTCATGGCCACAGGTAGACTGAGCATAGCCAAACAAAAGGAACACGAGTCTCCAATTAACCTACTAAAACTGTTTAACAATGGATATGCAATGCCTTGAAGGCTGTTCTTCTTGAGTGCCAGAAAGCCCAAGTAAGGTTTAGTGATACCTCGGAGCACAAACTCTATCTGAGCATTTTAAATGGGCCTACTCCTGTTTCTTTGCGCAATGTGCATTACGGAGGCATTTTTTGGAACTTCCTCTTTAAACCTCTACAGCTCAATATGCACCAACTTCTAATATACTTCCTAACATCCTTTAATTTAATTGCTCTTTACTGTTTAGGATTGACCTGCAGATGCTGGTTTAAAACAAAGATAGACACAAAAAGCTGGAGTAACTCAGCGGGTCAGACAGAATCTCTGGAGAAAAAGAATAGGTGACGTTTTGGATCGAGACCCTTCTTCAGACTGGAGCAGAGGCTCGACCCGAAACGTCAGCTATTTCATTTCTCCAGAGATCTGTTTAGATCTGCTGTGGAAGAAATTATAACAAAGGTATGTAAACAGTGAAACCAGCAGGATGACTAGGGTGGGGGAGTGACGGAGAATACAATAGTTACTTGAAATTAGAGAAATCAAGTCATACCACTGGGTTGTAAGCTGCCCAAGCTGTTGGGTGTTGTACCTGCAATTTGCACGTGTCCTCACTCTGATTCTGCTATCGTGGGCAGCACTGTAGTACAAGTGCAGAATTGCTACCTCATAGCTCCAGTGAACCAGGAGTTGTCTGTGTGGTGTTTACACCTTCTGCCCATAATCCTGTTGGTTTTCTCAGAGTTTCCTCAGAGTGCTCCAGTTTCCTTTCAAACTCCAAAGACAACTGTGTTGGTCGGTTAATTGACCGCACCAATTGCCCCCATTGTGTGAGGGAGTGGTAGAATCGAGAGGGAGTTGATTGAAATTGAAAGTCGGGAGAATATAAAATGATTTGCGTAGGGTTAGTGGTGAGGATAGACACAAAAAGCTGGAGTAATTCAGCGGGACAGGCAGCCTCGATGGAGAGAAAGAATGGGTGACGTTTTGGGTCGAGACCTTTCTTCAGACCCAAAGTGGTGAGGAGTTTGATGGTTGGTATTAATCTGATTAACCCAAGGGCCTGTTTCCATGCTCTATGTAGTTAAAGGACAATGGGTGTCAGGGGTTATGGGGAGAAGGCAGGAGAATGGGGTTCGGAGGGAGAACTGGGTCAGCACTGATTGAATGGCAGAATGATGGGCCGAATGGCCTAATTCTGCTCCTATTACTTATGACTTTATGATTTGTGAAGGACAGGTGTTATAATTTTTCCTATGCTTGGTTCCATTTCACCTTGTTCTTTGTACTGATATCTGATTAGTATCATAAATCAATTAAATAATTTCATTTAGCAAAACACACGCAAATAGCAATCTATAAATATAGTTTCACAGATTATACTTTGATATATTTGTCTTGCTGTATCAAATCCTGAATGACTACTTCAAGTCTGAAGAAGGGTTTCAGCCCGAAACGTTGCCTATTTCCTTCGCTCCATAGATGCTGCTGCACCCGCTGAGTTTCTCCAGCTTTTTTGTGTACCCTGGATGACTACTCTTTGGTTCCAGGGTATTACATTGTGACTCCTAACCAAGGGTTTCATAAGATCATAAATCTTGTTTCACAAAGTGAACAAACCTTTCCTTCAAGGTCAACAAAATGAAGGTCTTCAATTTCAGGAAGCAAGTGGATTACACATCCAGTGCAGCAAGTGGTGCTATGGGTGCTGTGTGTACAGAGTTTGGACATTCTCCCTGTGGTTTTCTCTGGGTGCTTCACTTTCCTCTCACACTCCAAAGATGTACAGGTTTGTAGGTTAATTGGCTTCCTTTAACTGTAAATTGCCCCTAGTGTATGTAGGATCGTGCTAGTGTATGGGGTGATCATTGGTTGGCACTGTCTTGGGGGACTAAAAGTCATGTTTCTATGCTGCATCTCCAAAATCTGCCTTCTCAGAAGATTAAAGAAATTCAGCATGTCCCAGAGACTCTTACCAGCACCTGCACATGCACCAAAGAAAGCATCCTATCCCATGCAGCCCAGCTTAGCACGGCAACTGCTCGGCTCAAGACCGCAAGAAACTGCAAAGAATCGTGGATGCAGCCCAGTTCATGTACTGCTGTCGAAATATTTTCTGCATTTTTCCGGAGCAGAGGAGAAAAGCACATACATCCCTGCTTCTTCTCCCGCAGTCAGCCAGTCGTACTGCTGCTTCAAGGCGATCGAGGCTCTTGATGTTGAAGCCCCCGCCGGGCGATGGTAGATCCCGCGGCCGATTTTAAGCCTCGCCGGGCGATTAAAGGCCCCGCGATTCGGGGCGGAAGAAGCTGCTGTTGTTGCTGGAGCTCCCGAAAGTCGGTCACCAACCAGCGACCTGCGAGTTCCCGATGTTACTGTCCACAGGGCCCGCTCTGAAGTCGTGTCGCAGCACCACCACAGCCTCCGAAGCCAGCTCCATGATGGTAATTCCACAGCCTCTGTGACCAGAACCCTCAAGGTCGATTCCAGTTGGAGGCCACTAGCTCCTAGATGTTACGCCTCAGCATAAATATATATCTATTTTCATTTACACCACTTTTGGCCTTCTTTCATTGTCTCTCAAGTCTTCCCTAGGCCCCAGGACCGTTACAGTAAGATGCGTGTAAGATGCGTGTAAGATGCGTGTGTGTGTGCATAAAATTGTTAGTTGGCATGCACACTTGTCATCGGGCCACCATAAAATTGTGCCCCCCCCATGTTTTAAAAGCGATTTGCGCCCATGGTGATTCAGCTGAAGTTTGAAACCTCTGCAGCAAAATCAATCTTTTATTCTTTTAATTGTGTCTCGTTATCTCTTAGGTAGTCACTTGGGGCAAGGCATTCAGCACCACTCACTTCACTGCAGTGTGAATTGGCTAACGTGGGACCCAAAGATTCTGCTTTGAATGGAGCAGGAGAGACCTGATGTGACCAGTAATAATGGAGACACTGAGCCATTTTCATTGGACCTCTGAATGCTCTCAATGAAGCGACTGATACAGGTCCGTCACCGATGTTCGGCAACCACCCCCCAATCCCGAGAATGTGGCGCCTATGCCAGGTGAGGCGGCCAATCTCAACCTCATCGGGACTTTCGTGTCGATCGGTGGGTCAAATTTGCCATTTGCAGCTGGGGATCCGGAACTCAGGCCCGGCCGGAGCCAACAGATCCGGCCCCATAGACGACTTGCATGTCTGACTTTGCGGGCCAGTATCTAGCCTCCCTCCAAAGCAGTGATCTCTGTTGGTCCAGCAAAATGGATAAAGGCTCTGGAACTAAAGATGCCGGAAAATCAGTGGTGGACAATAGACAATAGGTGTGGGAGTAGGCCATTCGGCCCTTCAAACCAGCACCGCCATTCACTGCGATCATTGCTGATCATCCACAATCAGTACCCAGTTCCTGCCTTCTCCCCATATCCCTTGACTCCGCTATCTTTAAGAGCTCCATCTAACTCTCTTGAAAGCCTCCAGAGAATTGGCCTCCACTGCCTTCTGAGGCAGAGAATTCCACAGATTCACAACTCTCTATATGAAAAGGTTTTTCCTCATCGGAACTGTTGGAACCATTTGGGACTGTGGCCCCTGGTTCTGGACTCCCCCAAAATCAGGGACATGTTTCCTACCTCCAGTGTGCCCAAACCCTTAATAATCTTATATGTTTCAATAAGATCCCTCTCATCCTTCTAAATTCCAGAGTATACAAGCCCAGCTGCTCCATTCTATCAACATATGACAGTCTCGCCATCCCGGGAACTAACCTTGAGAATCTACGCTGTACTCCCTCAATAGCAAGAATGTCCTTCCTCAAATTTGGAGACCAAAACTGCACACATTATGGACAATTAATAATTTTTTACCAAAGCCAATTAGCCTGCAAACCTGTACGTCTTTGGAGTGTGGGAGGAAAGAAGAGCACCTGGGGAAAACCCACGCAGGTCACGGGGAGAACGTACAAACTCCGTACAGACAGCACCCGTAGTCAAGATCAAACCAGGGTCTCTGGCGCTGTAAGGCAGCAGCTCTACCTTAGCACCACCGTGCTGCCGCAAGGTGCAATGGACCATGAAAGGGCGGCACGTGATACAGCATGGAAACAGGGCCTACGGTCCACCGAGTCCGTGCTGGCCAGCGGTCACCACATACACTAGCGCTAGTCAACACAGGGGAAAATTCACAATTTTTACCAAAGCCAATTAACCTGGAGCATCCGGAGAAAACCCATGCGGTCACAGGGAGAACGTACAAACTATACAGACAGCACCATAGCCAGGTTCAAATCCAAATCTCGGGTGTTGTAAAGCAGTTACTCTATCGTTGCATCACTATGCCACTCTACTATAGAGAATCTTTGCATCATTCCGTCATCTGCACTGACTGTTATACTTATATTTGTATTACTTGTATTAATCACGACAGTGTACATTGTTTACTCGATGAGCTTCATGCGAACAAGGAAATTCATTGCACCCTGGTGTATATGACAATAAATTAAATCAGAATCGGCAAAACTGTATTGCACTAAGAACTTAGAAAGGATTTGTGACAATGTAATATTTTAATTTCTGACCTAATTTCCAATCACAGAAAGTCACCATTAAAGCAATAAAATCACGTTGGCTTCTCTCCAAGAAAACCAAACAGAAATTTCCACACCTTTCCTCTTAACAACAGTGCTGAGCTTTCAGCCCTCTTATCCGCACATGCCCGTTGCAAGTACATGCCTACACTTTCACACAGCCCTGCAATGTTTTGCTCTGACATGCAACACAATTAGGCTGGAATAATCATCCAGGAGATCCCTCTTGGGGCACAGATGGTACCAGCTGGAGACAAGCAGGTGTCAGTTTTGTCTCCCAACATTAATTGCAACCATTTGGAAACAACCACGTTAACTTTTTAGTCCCAAAGTGTATTTTTGCAAAGCGAGTTCAGAGCCTAGTGGATTGACACACCGAGCTCTCTTTCCAGGGATCTTGCCTTAAATCTAAACCAACACCAGGGACAAGGGGCCTAGCGTGCGTTAGGCGCGGACTATCTCAGCACAGTGCATAGTGTGGACACAAGGAAATGCAGATGCTGGAATCTTGCGCAAAAAAACAAAGTGCTGAAGGAACTCAGCTAGTCAGATATCATCTGTGGAGGGAATGGGCAGAGGATGTTTTGGATCGGGACCCTTCTTCAGACTAGCCTGAAAGGGGGTGGGGGTAAAAGTTAGAAAAGAGAGCTGGGGGTGAGACAAAGCCTGGCAAGTGGATACAGGTAAGATGAAGGGGGGGGGGGGGGGGGGGGGGGGGGGGGGTAGGGGGGTAGGCAGATGAGTGGAGTAAGTAACAGAGGTTAAAAAAAAGAGACAAAAATGTCAGATAAGGCGAGAAGTGGAGGAATGAAAGAGGGAGCATAGAATGAAAGAGGGAGCAAAGACAGAGGGAAGGGTATGGGTGAAAGGGGACAGTGAAGGAAGAGATAGAGGGGGCATAGAAGGAAACCCTGGGACTTGGGGATGGGAGATGAGCATACAAGAGAGGTGAAATGAGCAGGGTCACTGGGGTGGTGGCAGGCCAGGGGGCAAATGTGAGTGCGTCAGGGTGGGGGTGCGGGCGGAAGGGGGCTATATTAGTTGAAATTGGAGAATTCAGTGTTTACATTGCTGAGTTGTAGGTTACCCAAGTGGACTACGAGATGTTGTTCTTCCAGTTTGAGCATGTGGCCTGACTTTGGCAAAGGAGGAGGCCAAGAACAGGAAGGCCAGAATGGGAATGGGAAGGAGAGTTAAAATGATTTGCAACCGGGAGTTCCTGCAGGCTTTGGCAGACAGAGCACAAACGTTCGGTGAAACAGTGCAGAATGGACTTGTGTCCGCAGTACAGATATGCCCACAACTCATCTTTATGTAGGAGCTCCCTGTAAGAGATATATTGATAACGTGAGGGAAGTATAGAGACCTTGTGAATTGTGAGAACTTTTTACTGTGAATTTCACAACATTAGGACACTCCAAACTCATTTGTGCCACTGTATAAATGTGGTCTGTTATAATGTCGGAAGTGTGGCAGTGAATTTATGTGCAGCCAGGTTCCATTAAAAGTAGTTATGGAATAGTCAGATAATGCAACCTTCTCTCAAAATGTAAGTATAAATATTGGGCAGTAAGAAAAGAAAAAGTTGCCGCCTCTCTACATGCCCACCTGTGATGGAAAATTCTCAAGTCAAAGAATGCACACAGTAATGCAGCACTCCCCCGCAGCATTGCACATTCAGCATGTGATTTTGCTGAACTTTCCAGAATTGGTACTGAATCCACAGATACAGTTACTTAAGTGGCTATGGAAAGGTCCTCACTGCCAAATGACCAAGCAATCTAGTTTGAACTCCAAACAAATCAATTCGGTATTGTTTTTCACGAATCCCTCTAAAGTGCATGGAATTAAGTGTTTAAAGACGCAAAAGGTCTTTGTGTGTCTAGTCTGGCAATCAAGAATTGAATAGTGTTCATCATTTTTAATTTATCAGGAGTGCAAAAGCAATTCAGGTCATGCTTGTTTCAAAATGAAGATCTGTTCTTTTTAAATTGAACCAATATGGAACTGGATTAGATTGGGAATGGGAATGTTTCTTTGTTAGTAGGTAAATTATTGGAATCAATTGTGTAGGGATAGTATAAACACTAATTTAGAAAGCATGGATTTGTTGAAAGTAGATGGCATGTGGCTAACATAAAAATGAACGTTGAACAGTTATGTTCTCTACTGTGCGCCAGAGACCCAGGTTAGTTTGATAACAACAGGTGCTGCCTCCACAGAGTTAGCATGTTCTCCCTTTGATTGTGTGGGTTTTCTCTGGATCTCCCCTGGTTTCCTCCCACACTCCAAAGAAAAAGAAAAGAAACCACATGCAGGTTAATTGGCTTCTGTAAAAATTGAAAATTGTCCCGATTGTGTAGGATAGTGTTTGTGTACGAGGATCACTGGTCAGAGCGGACTCAGTGAGCTGAAGGGCCTGCTTCCGCGCTATATCTCTAAACTAAACTGAACTAAACATCCCCTTCAGCCCAGTATATTGGTGCCGGCTACAATGCCAGTATTTGACATTTCCACCCTGGGACAAAGTTTCTGGAGTAACTCAGTGGGCCAGGCAGCATCTCTGGAGAAGACGAGGTGATGGTTTGGGTTGAGACTCTTCTTCAGACTGTTGGTTAATGTTTTTATACGTTTGTAGGTTAATTGTAAATTCTCCCTAGTGTGTAGGATAGTGTTAGTGTACAGGGTGGTCGCTGGTCAGCGCAGACTCCATTGTCGGAAGGGCTGTTTTCCACGCTGCATCTCCAGTCTAAAGATCACAATGGTGTATCAGATCGAAATTGTCATGACCGTTTACCATCAGGTGTGTTGTAAATGATCTTAAGTTACTGACATAAGATGTTAACGGTTATAGGGAAATGATTCCTCGGTAGCCACACTTCCCATCTTTTATGCGGGTCAAAGATACAATGAAAGAAAATATGGACCTTTTCAATGTAGTTTTCAATTCAGTTACTGGGTATAGTTGCGGCATCTCAGATAATGGAGAACAAAGCTCAAATTCATGAAAATTTCCAAGAGATGAAATTTGGCTTTCTCTCTTTGGGTAAGGATGGTTTTAAATAGCTATATTTAACATATTCCTCTCACCCACATCTAGGAAACAAACATGTATCCGATTTCTTGGACGACTGCCATTTATTTGAACATTAAAAATCATGAATGACCACATGCAACAAATTTCTGATCAGTCAGATTGGCACAACATGTTTAAAATCTGCCATTCAAGCACATCCACAACACACATGCCCTCCAGTCGACTCAACCCTAGTCTCCCCAACAAATCATTTTCAGCGATGGATATCCTACACCTTCTTTTGGCTGGGCTGCTGACCGACGGGGCCACGGGCGAGGCGCTGCTGCTGCACTACGTCGGGACGGGTGAGGCGAGGCCAGACACGGCGCTCCGACCCGACAGTCCCCTCGACCTGGGTAGTAGCAGTCAAATACGGGACAAGGGCAGTCCCATATGGGACAAACCAATTTAGCCCAATATACAGGTTGTCCTGGCTAATACGGGACAGTTGGCAACCCTATATATACATATATTACACTTTCACATCCACTCCCTGCACATTAGTAGAAATATTACAGAGGACATTTTACATTCAACCTGCACATTCTCAGCATGTGCGAGGAAATTAGAGCACCCGGAGAAAACACACACAGTCACAGCGAGAGTGTGCAAACTCCACAAAGGCAGCACCCAAGGTCAGGATTGAACCTGGGCCTCAGGTGCTGTGGGTCAGAGGCTCCACTGGCAGCGCCACTCTGCCACCTTTATAGTAGAATTCTAAATGGCACTCCATGAAGAGGTTGAACTTCCCATTTCTGGATTTTTCATACGGGTCTCTGGAAGGATTTAGCTGCCGTCGAACCAGGTTGCATTGAAATGTGGACGTCTGTGGCCCGGGGATAATTTGCACCTCGTGCAGGATCTAACTCCAAAGGCGGAGTAGGCAGCTTCCTGCTAGGGAATTGCCCACGGGGAATCCGCTCCATATCCATATCGTCGGGAATTTGCTCTGATCTTATAATGTTATCGGTGTCAAGATCAGCCACTTCATAGCCTCCTGCTGTCTCACCCTCAGAAAAGCTGCTTGTTCTGTTACCTGAATCTTTATACTTTAGGAAGGATTATTGCACTTTCCCACTTGATTTCCCAATTAATTTTGGCACCCACTTCTGAGGAACCTTCCTTCTAGCTCCTTGATCCCCCAAACTATCCTCTGCTGGTGAAGCAATCATCGGAGCTAGAGAGTCCTTTCTCGATTTTCCTACTTTGGATTTGAATTTAATGGGTGGAGTCGAAGATACCACTGACTCCTCCTGAGCGCCCTGTTCGCAAGCTGCACATGTTGTCTCTGAACTAAGAACATGACAGTGCTGAGAGGAATACTGTGACTCTATTCCAAAAAAGTATATATTGAGCTTCTCTCCCTTCAAGATCCATGCTAACCGCAGCACTCTTACTAAATTTAATGCTTGATTTTAGTCAGTACCTCCCCTTTAAGAACCATCGCAGTCATTTCTCTTTTTAAAAGCTGATGTTCTCTCTTGTTCCCGTTCCTGCTCCTGACTTCCACTATCTTCCTTTCCCTGTTCCGGAATGTCTACTAAAGGACCACTTCTCTCTTTTTCCATTCTAATCCCCAATTTGAACGCTGCCATTCTTAAAGTAGAAAGCAGAACGACTTATTTATTTCCTTTCCTTTCAGTGAAGAACGTTCTCCATATCTCAATAAGCTCGTTCCCTTCTTCACCGTTTCCATATCGTGTAACAATAATCTCTATGTGGGTTATTCCTACTATAGACTTTAGCCCACCTATTGGCCAAAGTTCAGTCCTCAAAATTTTATTTAAATTTCCCGATAATTTCCTTAATCTCTCTGCTTAATCCGGAATTTTCTCACAAATTATTCTTATCGGACTTTCAGGAATATTTGATAGGTCCTTCTCCGGTACATTCTCCATCCTCCTTCACAATAGACACAATACAGATAAGATTCAAAGCACTCACACCTATTCAATACTCTCACACAATGACTAATGTCTAGCAGATTCACACCTTCTCACACAATTGTACCTTCAATATTTCCCAACCATTATTCAATTATTCTACTCAATCGCTCTAGTCGCTCGTAGTCAGTCGCGCTCTCAACTTTCTTATCAGCTCGATCACAATCACTTCATTCAACTCTCAGCCTTCAAAAAAAGAATCTCTGGTTTCCCAAACTAAGGCTCCCGCTCTTAATATTTAAATTTTAGCAGCAATCTCTCCCACTCAAAACACTTTAAATTCACACAGACAAACAAACCCGAACCACGCAAGTAAAACTATAATCAAACAAGAAATAATTCCCTCAATTACAAGTAAACCAGGACACACCCCAATATAAACTACAAGCATCCACTTATTATGACGATAAATCCTCCTCGTGGTGTACTCGGTCAACGGAACGATTCCTCCCCCGACACAGCGATCAAAAGAACACAAACCCTGATCGAACCATCACAAATCGAATTTTAACAATACGATAATCCCGATTTCAACAAATACAAATATTCAATTTGAGTTGTATTTCAATACCCCACCGATTGGATACCAAATCTGGGACAGGTTGCACGTTTGGCTCTCATTAAACAGCTGCAGTCTGCCAACTATGACCAAGTTTTGGGTCAGTCCCAGCCCCCCCCCCCCTTTTCCCAAGCCCTCGAATGATTGATCTGCGCCGACTAGCAAAATGCCGAAAATCAATGTGAAAACCGCACAGTTGCGCCGATTTCTGCACTCGCGATCGAGACAGCTCAACACCCTTAATCGAAAACTTGTGTTTGGGGGCCCGTTGAGATCCTGGATGAGCCCCCAATGTAAATAACTTCCCCCCCCCCCCCCCCCCCCAGTCTAGTTTCAGTCAATAAGATACTGAGTCAAGCACTTGCGCATCTAAACTTTATTTTGGAAAAACACAATAACAGCTTCCCACTACTATACCTAACCACCACGGGTTCGATCCTTGTATCTGCTTGGCCAAGCCCTTCTAGCCTCATGGAAGCAGAGATACTCCAAAAGGTCACGCAGTCCTAAGCGTTCTCCCAGAAGATCGACACAGGACTTCGTGGGAACTACCTTTTATAGGTCCCCGAACCATATGTGGGTGGTCTCTATACAGTCAAATAACAGATATCGATTAACACAGTACATGATAGACATTTCCCTAACCTAATAATACAGTGACTAACACATTGTATTCAAACGGAGCTTCTGGAAGGAAGCAAACATCGCAACATTTGCCCAGATATTCAAGAAACCCAGACAAGGCTCAAAACTTAACCCAATCAACATCTAGCAAAGTAAAGCTTTGCAACATTATTCACAATGTGTATGCCTGGTTTGAATTCACCCAATCCGTTTCATGCAATTTACACCAAATTGTAAGGATCTGCAGATGTCCCATTTTTCCCCTCCAACTCTTATCTAGGCTCCGGACAAGCTGGCACCATACTGCAGCTTGTCCCATTTCTGCAAAAGGCACCTTTAAATTGACCCAATGGCCTAGCAGCCCAGAAGCCTTTACTCAATGTTTGTGTCCTGGCATCTCCAATTTGGCCAGAATTAACATAATCTACTTTCCTTTTACCTCTTTTCACAGATTTCAATTCATATGCATTGCATGTAACAACAAAAGTACTTGAAACACAATTGTTACTACACCTTGCCCGGAGGCAACTTCAAAATAATTGTGAAAATTATTTATGTCGTAGAATTGACACTGGCTTAGTGCCTGGGAGTCCTTTCATTATTTGATCTGGTGAGGGGAATAAGTCCAGGCGGCCATAATCAACAACACATCAACAGTGGGTTACAACCAGCAGAGCTGCTGCCTCACAGCTCCAGAGACCCGGGCACAAGCCAGACCTCTGGTGCTATCTGTGTGGAATTTGTACATTGCACTGTGACTGGGTGAGGTTGCTTCTGTTTCCTTTCACATCCCTCAGGCATGTGGGGTAAATAGTCCTTGTGTGTATGTGAGTGGAGCTGATGGGTATGTCAGGAGTAGGATTAGTAAATGAGGTGATCAGTAGTTGGTACAGCCTCACAAGGCTGAAGGACCTGTTTATTGTAACTACAAAATTACAGGAGATAACGTGGACGTTATGTACCATTATATTCTCAACAGATACTGAAGATGGAGGTGTGTAGGAAGGAACTACAAATGCTGGTGAACACATAATGCTGGTGTAACCCAGCGGGATAGGCAGCATCAGTGGAGAGAAGAAATGGGTGACTTTACAGGTCGAGATGCTTCTTCAGACTGGAGAAGTGAATCGACCCAAACGTCAGCCATTCCCTCTCTCCAGAGATGCTGCCTGTCCCGCTGAGTTACTCCAGCAGTTTGTGTCTATCTGAAGATGCGAGTAACATGATTGAACACTTGGCTTTACTGGGACTGGATTGAATCCAGAGCCAATGTTCAAAGATCCCAAATTTTCAATAGTCCCTCGAGGACCCAGAACTAGATACATGCACCGCAGGAATAGTGTATTAGCTAGAATATGTTTAATAAACTGTGACTGAAGGGACGGAGAAAGGAACATAATGCAGAAAAATATATTTTAATGACTATATTTTGCATTAATTTCCCATCATTGCCAGAGGAGATCAAGTAAGCAAGAATGGCGAATATAGAAATATAAAACTGCAGATGCTGATTCAGACCAAAGAAAGACATAAAGTACTGGAGCAACTCAGCAGGTCAGGCAGCATCTCTGGAGAAAAAGGATAGGTAACGTTTCAGGTCATGACCCATCTTCAGACTGAAGGTTGTGGGGGAAGGGAGGTGAAGGGA